>NC_056741.1:776695565-776698065 GCF_019279795.1 Protopterus annectens
CTGCTTTCAACCAGGATTTCTAATGTGCCTGTCTTAAGTTCGAATCTCAATACCATCAATACCACTAATAATGACACCACTAATAATGACACTAATAATGACAGAATTGATACCTCCCTTCATCCACCATGTACTCCTGTTACCAACAGGGCACGACGAGGAGGTGGGCTTATTTCCAATTATTCGCAGCAGGCATCCGTTCATACTTCCAATAATCTGCCACATGCTTCTGTGTCTAGTAAGTTTCTTAGTGAATGTGTTCCCACTTCCAATCATCTACATTCTATATCCAGGCCTAATAGGTCTGAGACTCCAAATGACTTGTTACATCGGAAAGTTTCTTTTTCCAATCAGGGATGCTTGTCTGCTTCTCAGAATGTTACTGGTCAAGTTCATCATACGGATGTTAATTCTCATGAGGGTTCCAGTGTTAATTCTCATGAGGGTTCCAGTTTTAATGCTCAGGACTTAAATGCTCAAGCTCATTGTCTCCATCCCACAAGTGTTCCTATGGGATATTCTTCAATAGAACAGCCTTCAGTAGAACAGCCTTCAGTACAACATTCTTCCATTAACCTTCCATCAAACACTGTATTAAGAGATGGAAGTTCTTCAGAAAATGAAATTGTATGGTTCCTAAATGAACATATCCATGTTAACCCCTTTTTATCAGCGGACTCTCCTCCTTTGTCATTTGGACAAATGTTCCGCCACAGTAATAGAGAAGGGTCTTTTTCTGAATGTAAACCTTTAGTTTTTAGGTTGGAAAGATTACTAATGGTTTTCAAAAGTATTGAATTAGATAATTTGTATCTTGATGCATGTTTATCTTTCTGCATAGTACCTAAAGGGCTACGATTCAATAGATTTCCAAACAGAACACTAGCCAACTCCAAACTGCATTTAGACTTGTGTGAGCTTTATAACTCATCCGGGTTAGAAGCTCTTAAGATCATTCATGGTGACAATTGTGTTAAACTAAATGATTTGAGACCTAAGATTATTGAGTTAAACAATACCATCCAACAACATCCTCAGTTCCAGTTTATCAAACCTCTTTATGATGCTATTTCTGCCAAAGTATCAAGACATATTGCCACTATTGTGGCCAAGAAAAGGAATAAACTACAAAGGGATTTGACGCAATACAAGTCTAACAATGCCTACCCTATCTCCTCCTGGCTACCTAGAGATGACTTTAATGTACCCACCTTTGATTCCAACTACCGGCAACGAGATAGTCCTTTGTCTTATCCCAGTAGGAATCCAAACCTCCACTCTTACGTTACTGGAGCCCCCTACTATCCTCCCAACGTCCAGCATAACCCCCCCCGTAGACCTCTCATTCCCCCCAACATCCAGACTTACCCTCCCCGTAGACCTCCCCATCCCAAGTCTCCACCTGCTTCTACTTTTCCAGCTTCCTCTTCTTTATCTCGTCCACCCTTTTTCACACCCTCTAGGGGTACTACTTTACCCACTTCTTCTTCTGCTGCTTTTTCTTCCAATCGTGTTAACCCTCTATCTTCTTCAGTTTCCTCTCGTGTTCCCTCCAATCCTTTTAGTGCTTCTTTGTCCCCCTCCTCTCCCTCTGTGCTGAGACCTTCTCATAGGATTCCTGTTCCCCCTGCCAATGTTTTACCTGATTTCCATGGAGTCAGGTTTGAATCCAGGTTTTCCAACCAGGATTTCCCTCCCCTTTCTTCTTCTCCCTCTTCTTCTTTTATTCCTCCCACTAGCAGAGTTAGGTCCAATTTGTCCATTCCTTCTATTCCCTCCCCTGTTCCTTCCACCTCTGCACATTCTTCTAGTTCTTTTTTAGGATCACATCCTCCGACAAAAGGTATTCCACAAGCCATGAGAGACAGCAGCATAAGGAAAAGAGGTCTAGGCAAAATAGGGTACCAAATCCCACCCAGACACATCAGAACCAGGAGCAGCTACAAATAAACTTACATGACAAGGTCATGTCTATCTTCCCCCTATTGATGACAACAGTGTGTCTCCCATTTTCAACTTATCTAGCAAAATCCTTTCAGAGGATCATATTAAAGTGTTACAAAAGGGGTATTCTTTTGCACCAGCTCAGAGAGCTAACTTACCTGATTTACTTATTGATTTAAGGTTATTTGCAAGAAAATTGAATTTACAAGTGTTACTTGGTGACAATGACTTCAATGGTTCTAACAGTTGTTCTCAAGTGTCCTTGTCAAACTCACTACTTAACCTTGATAACAATGCTGACAATGTTTGTAGTAATTTACAGAATGATACTTTTACTGTTACGTCTAATGTCATGAATATTACTGAGGCCTTAATTCCTAAGCTCAACAGCACCATTTTACGAAAGAAAAGTTTATTTAATCCTCCACTGCATAACACCATTTCCGCTTTCACTAGAGTGTGTGAAAGTGATATTAGGCAAGTGGTTCAGTCTCAATGCACTAATAAATGGTTTAATCTCACACATCCTGAAAGGATAGCTTTAAAAGAATTAACT
>NC_056741.1:776703065-776830565 GCF_019279795.1 Protopterus annectens
TCTGATACTCCTCCTATGTCATTTGGTCAAATGTTTCACCACAACAGACAGGATAGGTCTTGTTCTGAATGTAAACCGTTAGTTTTTAAGCTAGAAAGATTACTGATGGTTTTCAAGAGTATTGAACTAGATAATTTGTATCTTGATGCATGTTTATCTTTCTGCATAGTACCCAAAGGGTTACGATTCTGTAGGTTCCCAAACAGAACACTAGCCAACTCTAAACTTCATTTAGATTTATGTGAGTTATATAATTCATCTGGACTTGAAGCGCTCAAAATCATTCATAGTGACAATTGTAATAAACTGGATGACTTGAGACCTAAGATTTTGGAGTTAAACAAAACTATCCAACTACATCCCCAATTTCAGTTTATCAAACCATTGTATGATGCTATTTCTGCCAAGGTATCTAGACATATTGCCACTATTGTGGCCAAGAAAAGGAATAAACTACAAAGGGATTTGACGCAATACAAGTCTAACAATGCCTACCCTATCTCCTCCTGGCTACCTAGAGATGACTTTAATGTACCCTCCTTTGATTCCAACTACCGGCAACGAGATAGTCCTTTGTCTTATCCCAGTAGGAATCCAAACCTCCACTCTTACGTTACTGGAGCCCCCTACTATCCTCCCAACGTCCAGCATAACCCCCCCCGTAGACCTCTCATTCCCCCCAATATCCAGACTTACCCTCCCCGTAGACCTCCCCATCCCAAGTCTCCACCTGCTTCTACTTTTCCAGCTTCCTCTTCTTTATCTCGTCCACCCTTTTTCACACCCTCTAGGGGTACTACTTTACCCACTTCTTCTTCTGCTGCTTTTTCTTCTAATCGTGTTAACCCTCTATCTTCTTCAGTTTCCTCTCGTGTTCCCTCCAATCCTTTTAGTGCTTCTTTGTCCCCCTCCTCTCCCTCTGTGCTGAGACCTTCTCACAGGATTCCTGTTCCCCCTGCCAATGTTTTACCTGATTTCCATGGAGTCAGATTTGATTCCGAGGTTTCTAACCATGTTTTCCCTCCTTTTACTTCTTCTCCTTCTTCTCCTTCTTTTCTTCCTCCCTCAACTGAGGCTGGATCTCTTTTACCCATCCCTCCTGTTCCCTCCCCTATTCCTTCTACTTCTTTCTCGCTTCGAAAGTCCCTTTTTGGGTCCTCACTTCCTCCGACTGTAGAGACTCCTGACTTCAAAGAGACAGCAACGTAAAGAGAAGGGGTCTAGCCAAAATAGGGTACCAGATTCCTCCCAGACATATCAGGACCAGGAGCAGCTACAAATAGACTCACTTCACAGAGTCTTGGCCTCTGTTCCCCATGTTGACAACTCTGTCCCTCATGTTGACAATGCTGTTTCCACAATTTTTAATTTGTCCACCAAAATCCTTTCAGAGGATCATATTAAAGTGTTACAAAGAGGTTATTCATTTGCACCAGCACAAAGAGCTAACCTACCTGATTTACTTCTGGATTTAAGATTGTTTGCAAGAAAACTGAATTTACAACTGTTACTTGGAGATAATGATGTTAACAGTTTTTACAGGGGTTCTCAATTGTCCTTGTCTGACTCTCTAGTTAACGATTCTGACACTCTAGTTAACCATGCTGTTGAGGTTAATGGTTTACAGGAAGGTAATGCCACTACTACATTAGGTGTTATGAAGAATACAGGTACTTTAATTCCCAAGCTTAACACTACTGTTTTACACAAGAAAAGTTTATTCAATCCCCCACTACATAACACCATCTCAGCCTTTGCTAGAGTGTGTGAAAGCGACTTTAGACAAATGTTGCAGTCAGAATGTACTACTAAATGGTTTAATCTCACTCACACAGAGAAATTAGCTTTAAGAGATTTGACAACTGACAACAACAGGATTATGGCTGACAAAGGGAGCGAGAGGATTGTTGTTATGGGGCCAGAATGGGTATATCTAAGATTGAAAATTCTTTGCTGAATGATGATTTTTACCAAGCAGTCTCTATTGATCTAGTACACTCTAGGTTTGCACACATTGATGCACTGGCATTAACTGCCAAGTCAGAGTATTATATGAACTTTTTCTTTTATGTACACTCCCCATCCTAGTCTAGGCAAGTTGTTCGGAATTCCCAAGATTCATAAGGATGTCAGCAACCCACCGTTTAGACTAATTATTTCCAACAACAGAACCAAGACAGAGAGAATTGCTCAATACATTGATGGTGTTTTAAATCCTATTGCCCAATCCAATCCCTTTTACATTAAGGACTCTTGGGATTTTTTGAATAAACTACATGAGTCGAATTTTAATGGTTGTGGCAAAATTCTTGTTACTCTAGATATAACAGCTTTATACACCAGCATCCCCCATTGTGATGGTTTAAACTTTGTGAAGCATTTTTTACATAAGTTTGTTAAATTACAAAAACCTAGAATTGATACTCTGTATACTCTTATGTCTTTAGTTCTGGACAATAACTTTTTTCACTTCAACAACACCATTTTTAAACAAGTGAGGGGAGTGGCTATGGGCACCAAAATGGCCCCAGCGTTTGCTAATGTTGTTTTGTCTGAATGGGAATTAGACACATTGATTTACTTACCAGGCTTTGAACTCACTGAACACCCCTTTAAACCCAAATTCGCTTTTTTTTGGGGTTTTTGAAAAATTTTTTTCGTTTGGAAAGGGTTTCCCATTTCCCAATCAATTACCGTTTTTAATTTTTGTTTTGGAAAAAAAATCTTTTTGGTTTTCCTAAAACGGGGGAAAAAAATTTGGATTTTTAAAAAAACATTTTTGGGGTTCTTTTTTTAGAAAAAGGGGAAAAAGGTTCCCCTTCGGGAAAAATTCCCCTTTTCTGGAAAAATCACAATTATCCCCTTTTTTTTAAAAAATCCCCAAAAACTTTCTTTGGTGAACCTTTTTCCTTTTTTTTTTAAAAAAACCATTTTTTAGGAAAAAGAAAAACCCCCTAAAAAGAAATTTTTTTTTTAAGGGTTTTATTTTTTGGAAAAAACTTTAATATTTTTTCACCCTTTTTCCCACTTTTTTTAATGGAAAACCAAAAAAAGGGGTTTGGGTAAAAGGGTTTAAAAATTTTTTTTAAAAAGGACTTTCAAAAAAGGTTTTTGGTTTTAAAATTTAATTTTTTGGGAGGGAAAAAATGTTTGGGGAAAAAAAGGGAATTTTTTTGTGAAAACAAAAATTTTTTTTCTGCCTTTTTTAAATTTTTTGCAAAAACTTTTTTTCCTTTTTTTTTTCCGGCCTTTGGGTTTGAAATAATTTTTTTAGGAAAATTTAAAAAGGAAAAACAAAAACTAAACAAAATTTTTTAAAAAAAAAAAAAAAAAAAAAAAAAAAAAAAGTTTTTTTAAAAAAAAAAAAAAACCCAAAAAAAAAAAAAAAAAAAAATTTTAAAAAAAAAAAACTTTTTTTTTTGGTTTTTTTTTTAAAAAAAAAAAAACAAAAAAATTCCAAAAAACCCCCCCCGAAAAAAAAAAAAAACTAAAAAAAAAAAAAAAAAAAAAAAAAAAAAAAAAAAAAGCTTTTTTTTTTTTTTTTTTTTTTTTTTTTTTTTTTTTTTTTTTTTTTTTTTTGTTTTTTTTATTTTTTTTGTTTTTTTTGAAAAAATTTGGTTTTTTTTTTTTTTTTTTCCAAAAAAAAAACCTTTAAAAAAAAAAATTTAAAAAAAAAAACCCTTTCAAAAGAAAAAAAAAGAAAAAACTTTTTTTTTTTGGGCTTTCCAAAAATTAGGAAAATATTATTTTTTTTTTTTTTTTTAAAAAAACAAAAAAAAAAAGAAAAAAAAAAAAAAAAAAAAAAAAAAAAAAAAAAAAGAAAAAAAAAAAAAAAAAAAAAAAAAAAAAAAAAAAAAAAAAAAAAAAAAAAAAAAAGAATTTTTTGGCCCCCCGAATTTTAAAACCCCTTTTAAAAAGGGTAAACCAATTCCCCAAAAAATTAAAAAGGGGGCCAAAATTTGGTTTCCCGGGCTCCTGGGGGTTTTTTTTTAAGAAAAACCTTAAAAAAACTTTTAAATTTTCAAAAATGTTTGGGAAAAAATAAAATTCGGGGCAAAATTTAAAAAACCTTTTTTAAAAAACCAACCCCAAAAAAATAAGGTAAATGGATTTTTTTGGGTTGGAAATTTTCCCCCCTTTGTGGAAAATTGGGGGTTGGGGCTTTTTAAAAAAACCTTTTTATTTTTTTTTTGGGGAAAAAATTTAACTTAAACTTTCCCTCTTTGTAATGTTTCCAAAAATTTAAAGGGGAAAAACAATTTTTAATTTAAGAAAAACTAGGGGTTTTGGGGATATAGAAATTTGGCCTATTGTTCTTGTTTCCAAAAAGGGGTAAAAAAAGAAATTTTTAGTGAAGAATTAAGGGAAAAAATTCTTGTATTGGTTTTTAAAAATTTTTTAATTTTAAAAACTTTTAGGATTTTTTTTAATTTATTAAATTAAAAGTTTTCTTTATTAAAATTAAATTAATTTTTTTTGTTTTGGGGTTTGGTTTTTTAACCCAAGTGTTTGGAAGTGAAAAGGGATTGTTTTAGGCTGAACCTTTCCCCAGGCTTAAATTGAAATTCTTTTCTTTGGTTTTAAAAAAGACTTTTTTTTAATTTTTTGGGGTGAACCCCTTTTTTAACCATTTATATTTATTCATAAGTTTTACCACTTTCCCTTTTTTGGGGTTATGAAACTTCCTTTTTTTTTTTTTGGGTATTATATTCCATTTAGAAATTTAAATAAATAATATATTTTTTATTTGATGAATTTATAAATAAAGGGAAACTTAAAAATTTTTGAGGTTTTTAATATTTTTTTTTTTATCGGGGGAAATTTTTTATTAATTATTATATATATATATATTTTTTTATTATACATATATATATATATAAAATATATATATATTATATATATATTAAATATATATATATATATATTTATATATATATTATATATATTAAAAGAAATATATATATGTATATTATATATATATTGTATTTTTTAACATAATTATATTTATATGTTGTGTTGGGGGATATAATATTATATTTTTTGTGGGGGATATATTATTTAATATTTATTTGTGTGTGTATTTAATATTATTATTTATTTATATATTATATATATATATATTTTATATATTATATATTATATATATATTTTATATATATATATATATATATATTTATTTTATATATCTTTTTTTTTTTTTTTTTATTATATTATAAAATTTTTCTTAAAATATATTTTATTATTTTTATTTTTTTTTTTTTTTTTTTTTTTTTTTTTAAAATTTTTCCCTTTTTTTTTTTTTTTTTTTTTTTTTTTTTTGTTCCTATTTTTTGTTGTTTTTTGTTTTGTTGTTTTTTTTTGTTTTTTTTTGTTTTTTTTATATATTCTCCTCCTTTTTTTCTCCTTTATATTTTTTTCGGGTTTCTATGTTATATATATTTTATTTTCCTTTTTTATCTTGTTTTTTAATTTCCTTTTTTTTGTTTTATTTCTTTTCTATTATTTTATTTTAATTTTTCCTCCTTATATTTTATATTTTTACATTTTTTATATATTTTTTTTCCCTCCTTTTTTTTTTCCCCCCTATTTTTTTCCCCCCTTTTTATTTTTTTATTCCCCCCCCTTTTATATTTTATTATATATCCCCTTTTATTTTCTTATATTTTTTTTTTTTTTTTTTTTTTCTTCTTTATTTTATTTTCCTTTTTTATTTTTTCCTTTTTTTCTTTTTTTATATATGTTCCCCCCCTTTTTTTTTTTTTTCCCCCCCCCCCCCCCCTTAGTTCTCTTTTTTTTTTTCCTCCTCTTTTCCTTTCTTTTTCTTTTCTCCCCCTTTTTTTTTTCTTCCTCTTTTTTTTCTTTTTTTTTTTTTTCTGTTTGTTTTTTTCCCCAAAAGTTTTGGTTTTGAAAAATTTCAAAAAGGGGGCTGTAAAATTTCTTTGTAAAAATATTAAAAAAAATATCACCCCCTAAATTCTTTTTTTGAACCCGAAAAAACCTTTTTAAATCACACCCTTCTTTAAAATGGCACCCTCTCTTATATCATGTTCTCATCCTTCTTTTTTCCCATTTCTTTGTATAATAGTGTATAAATGTTTGATGTAATAAATATAATTATAATATTTCCTGAATTTTGTAAATAATTTTTTTCCACATATCTTTTTCTGTTATTTTTTAAGCTCCTTTCTTAAATTTCCCCCAGTGTCTCCTTCAAAAGTTTCCGGGTTCCCCTCTGTTAAATTTATACCCCTTAATTCTCCTCTGTTTGTACATTAAATCAAAAAAAATGTGTTTTTTTCCTCTGTGGTGTTTGGAAACCATGTAGCATATTTTTGGTTTTGGCTATTGTGATTCTATCGGTTTTTAAAAATTCTTTTGTCCCTCCCCTGACACAATCCAGTAAACCTTTTTATTACAGTTCTGTTATTCCTCAATTATAACTGCCCCTTCTGGATTTTTAAAATAAATTTCTTTTTTGAAAATCCCACTTTTGGCCCCTTCAAAATATTGAAAAAATTTTAAATCTATGGCCTTGTAACAAAACTTTCCCTCTGTTACTAAAAAATTTTCCCTAAAATTTTTAAACCTTATTTTACCATAAAAATGTTCCAGTTTCATAAAATCATGCTCAACAAAAATTTTTAATTTGGTAAAAAAAGCATTTTTCCCATTTATCCCTCTCTTTTATCCTAATCTCTATCTGAAAAATATTATTGCTCTTGTTGTCCTTAGATTATTTACATTATAAACTCTCAAAATCCTTTTTGGGTTTTGTAATCTATACATCAATCCCATTTTGGGTTCTCCTGTATTCTTGAACTGTGAATCTTCATATGAAGTCTAAAAGTCTCATTTTTCCTTTAATAATATTTTAAAAATTGGGGGATGCTCTTCTCTATGAAAGAATGCCTTTATAACTTTCATATATTTTGGGTCAAAGGCGGGGTTCTTGAATATAGTACATCTAAATAATTAATGGTCACTGATGAAAAATCTAATGTGAATTCAAAAATAAACCCTTTTTTCAACTGTTAAAAAATGTTATTCCTTTCTTGGGCCCCTTTAAGGGGAAAAAATCATAAAATTTAAATTATTTTTGCCTAGTAGTCTTTTTCCCATGCCACCATGACCAGTTTGGGAATAGCTATTTCCTATGGGGAAAATCTTCTCTGTCTATAACAAATATTTTTAAAGTTAAATATTTTTTTAATATTAATTCAAAAAAAAGGCTGGGAAATTTTATTTTGTTTTCCCAAAAACTTGGATTGCATTTAACAATTTCAAACAACTTATATTCCATTTTGGGGGATGCACATAAATGGGCTACATCCTATACCAACAAAAAAATTCTATCACTAATGCTTAAAACACATTGATAAAGTCAGCTAAAACTGTTCAGTGTCTCTCAATATATATACAAAAATTTCCAATACATTTTTTAAACTCTGTTCTAAATGATCCCAAAGGGGTATGCCCCCGAGCCATACTATCCCAAAAAATGTCTTAGAATGCACCTTCCCCGTATTGTAGGTATTTATTATGTCCTTCCCAAAAAATTCATTAGTAATGACTTTCTTATTTTCTTGGCAATTAAATATACTGTCCCATTTACAATACTGGGTTTTGGGAAAAGTCTCATCCTCCTTGCTTTCAAAAAACATGTTTTCCCCAACCCCTTTTTTCAGCTCCTTTTCACAATACTCTTGTTTTTGGCCAGATCTCCATTTTTTTTTTCTATCCCCACTTGTTAATTTTCATATCTTTCTCCCCTTTTAAAAAAATATCTTCCCTTTTAATGTGGTGTGTTACTTTAATGTCTAACAGCTTGGGTTCCCCCCTTTTATCATATAATCTTGAGTCTTACTTCTAGTTGCCTATGCTTTATATATTAACCTTTTAAAAAATTTATACCTTTTTTGAGTAACCTCTCATAATCATTATGTTAAATTTTAAAACTGACCCGGTTAAAATTTTCAATGGTATTTGCTTTTATGGCCTTCCTTTGGTCTCTAAAGTCTTTGACTCTTTCTCCATTCTGCTCCCTTTTCCTCTGTTTTCTAATCTATCCTTGTCTCCTGTTCATAAACTGTAAAACACCTTATTCCCTTTTGTTGTAAAACTTTTCCCGTTTTCCCTATTCAGTGTTTCTCAAATAGTATCTAAATGCCTCCCGGTGAAATATCCCCCTTCCTCTTTGTCCCTCCATCTCTTCAGAAACCCTTCATTGTTCCTTTGCTCCCTTTTTATTCCCCTCTGTCAGCAGGCATCTCTGTTTTCCGAGGCTGTTGAGCTTGTTCCTGTATATTTATGTTATTTTTTTTCCCTTTTGTTTCAAAACCGATGCTCTCTTACTTTCTTTTCTTTGGGCTAAAATTCTTCATAAGTAAACCCGTCCTAACTCTTGCATAAAATCTCCGGGATCTTATTTTTTTGTCTAAGACCCTTTTAAAGACAATTTTTCCCTTAAGTCATTCTCCTGGTTTTCCCTTTAAAAAAATTTAAAATGCCCTTCTATATTTTAAATTTTTCTGTTATTGGGAAAGTAATTATACTATTCCTTGGGGTATTTTAATGTATAATTAAACAAAAACTTCCCGGAAAGTTTTCGCTTTAAATCTGTACATATCTTTTTTATCTTTCTTGACAGTTCTTCCCTTTTTTTTAAAACATATTACTTGGTAAAGTTTATGTCAAAAAATTTAAAGGGTTTTTCAACATGCTTTTGTCTATCAGTCTGATATGGGACAAAATTCATTCTTTTGTTGGCCAAACTCATCCTTCCATATTGTAAAATGTAGTTAACCCTTGGAATTGTGTCCCCCAAAAGGAAGGGAAAAGATAAAATTCTGCAAAACAACAATAGTCTGGGGGAAAAAAATGTCTACCCCTGGAAAGTGTCTTTTATTGAAAAAAAAAAGTGTTTTTACATCCTGTTCTGACATGGTTCCCCTCTTTATATTGTAAGATCTGGGCCTTCCTTTCTTAAATAAGATATTGTGTTTTATGTAAATTAAATACATTAAAAATTTTTAAAATAAAAAAATCTGTGTGTTTGTTCTTTTTAAAACCCTTAAAAATTTTCTGTTTGGGGTTTCCCGGAAACCCTTTCATTAAGTCCCCGTTTTTGCCTCTAAAGTAAAAGGTTAGTTAAAGTTCTATATTCATATATACATGTTTGTACATTAATTTTTTGAAATATAAAATGTTGTGTTTCTGCTGTTCATAATATATATATATATATATATATACATATATATATATATAATATATATATATATATATATATATATATTTTATATATAAATATATATATACCTCTATATATATATATTATATATATATATATATATACATCTTTTTATATATATATATATATATATATATATTTATATATATATGTTTTTATATTTCTATATTCAACAAAATCGAAAAAATATTAAAAAGATTAGAAGCCCCCTAATAAAATCACAAAAGGGACATGGGGGAAATAAATAAAATTTAAGTATCTTAAACCTTATTATTTAAGGGAATTATAATTGGGGAAGTTATTAATTTTAAAATGTTGGGTATTATGTTTGGGTTTAAAAGGGGAAATTAATTTTTTATTAAATTTTTTTAATATTATTTTTATTTCTGTTTCCTTATTTTTTTTTTTTTCCTTTTTTTTTTTTTTTTTTTTTCTTTTTTTTTTTTTTTTTTCCTTTTTTTTTCTCTTTTCTTTTTCTTTTTTTTTTCTTCCTTTTTTTTTTAAATTTTTTTTTTTTCCTTTTTTTTTTTTTTTATTCTCCTTTTTTTTTTTTATTCTTTTTTTTTTAATTTTTTTTTCCCCTTTTTTTTTTTTTTTTTTGTTTTTTTTTTAAAAATATATATAATATATAATTTTAATTAATATTATATTATAAATATATATAATTATTATATATTTAAAAAAAAATTTTAAATCATAAAAAAAAAAAAAAAAATTTTATTTTTTTTTTTTAATATTTTTTTTAATAAAATGATATAAAAATAAAAACAAAAAAATTTTAAATTTTTATAAATTAAAAAATACATCTGAAAAGGGGGAAATAAAAAAATAAAATATATTGATAATATTATATATATATATATAAAAATTTTAATATATATTTAAATATAAAATTTTAAAAATATAAGAAAATGTATAAATAAAAATAATATATGCTTATTTTAAAATTTTAAATTTTATATTTCAGACTATATACATATTGTGTGTTTTTATATATTTTTTATATAATTTTAAATTATATTAAATGATATATATAAATATGTAATTTAATAAATATTTTATAATATATGCAAAAAATCATTATATTATTATTTTTTTTAAAGTAAAAATTTTTTTTTTATACATCTTTAATAAATGAATATATATATATATTAAAGGGAATAGAAATTATTGAACAGTTTAAAATTTAAAACAAATTAAAATAATGGAATATTTAAGAAAATTTATTTTGTAAAATTACAAAAGGGAAAAAAATTATATTATTAAAATTTTAAAAAAAACAAGAATTTTTTTAAATTTAAATCAGCTATATTATATATTATAAAAAAAGGGGGTTATTTATTATTTAAGGCTATTTATAAAAAGATAAAATTTAAATTTTTAAAGTGTAATAAAAAAAAAATTATAATAATATTATTTTTATTACTTTTTAAATTTATTTAAATTTTGAAAATTTAAAAATTTTCCCCCAAAAATAATTTATATTTTTCTTTTTAAATAAAAAAACAATTAATTTTTAATTAATAAAATAAAATTAAAAAAAAAACTTTTAATAAAAATATGGATAATAATACAATAAAACAACAAAATTATATATAATTTTTTATAAATTACTGTATTATATAATTAATTTAATTTGAATAGGGGTTCAAAAATAATTTTAAAAAATCAAAAAAAACCCCCGGTTAATAATTTATAAAATATATGAGATATTTTTTAAATATATATAAAAATTTCCCCCTTAAAATAAATTTAAATTATTTTTCCTTAAAATTAATAAAAAATAATGAATAAAAATTTAAATCAAAATAATTTATAAAAAAATGTTTGATTTTTAAATTTGGGCCTTTTTAAACACATGCATAAAAAAATCCCTTTATTTTATTAAAAAAAATGGGGTTAATTTTTTTAAAATTTTTAAATACAATTTGTATAATAAAATTTAAAATTTTATTTTTCAATTTTTATAAAAAATTTTTTTAAAGCCCCCGGGGTTTTAATAAAGTTTTTGGGGTTTAAAAATTTATAAAAAGGAATAAAATAAAAGGGATCTTTAGTTTTTTTTAAATGTAGGATAAAATAAAAATATAATTTAAAAACATAAAAAAATGGTTAAAAAAAAAATACAAAAATAAAATAAAAAAAAAAAAAATTAAAATGAAAATTAAAATTACATTTATTTAATTGTAAAAAAATTTAATATGTTTATTGTTTATTTTAATCATTATTATAAATCCCAAAACTTAAAAAAAAGGGGGGGTGGGATAAAAAAATAAAATTAAAATGCAAGGAAAATTCCCCCAATTAAATAATAATTTAATTCTTAAAAAAGTTTTCAAAAAAAATTCCCAAATTTAAATTTCCCAAAATTTTTTAGGAACTTTAAAACAGAATTCAAAACAAAACTTTTTAATGGTTTTTTATATTTAAATTTTTTTAAAATTGTAATAAAAAATTATTTAAAAAATTAAAATTTAAAATTTTTCTTTTTGAAAAACTTTACCTTAATTAAATAAGAAAAAAAATTTTCTGAAAATTTTTATTTTGGTTTTCCATAAAAATTTTTTTTGTTAAAAAGGAAATGTAAATTTTTCCCTTTATTTTAAAAAAAGGTTCAAAGTTTATATTTATTTAAAATTTAAAAATTTAAACATAAATAATTATTAAAATATTTTATGAAAAATAATATAATTACAGATAAATTTAATTTAAACTTTAATTATAAAATAATTTTTTAAAATAAAAACTTGATGTCAAAAAAATTCAAAAGGAGGAAAAAGTTTTTAAAAATGGGGTTGGGGACCCCGGGAATTTAAAGGGGATCTAAGGAGGTTTAAAAATTTTTGCCCTTTGAGAAATTGGGAAAAATGGGGGGGTCGATTATTTGGAGAAAAGCCCGAGGCCAATTGTTTTTTAATGGGAGGAAAAGAGAACCCCTTTTTTTAAGGGGAATCTGTCAAAAAAAAGTAAAATTTAAAGGAATTGGGTTAGGAAAGGAAGAAAAGGGGGCAAAAAATCCTTTTTTACCGGGGACCAAAAAAAGGGGAACCCCCAAAATCCTTTTCCCCATTTTTTCCCCTGGCCCAAAAAAAAGATTTTCCTTTTGGTTTCTTTGGACCGTTTTGGGGGGGTTCTTTTTAAAAAAAAAAAATTTTGGGAAAACCAAAATCCAAATTTTTTTAAAAACCTTTTGGGCCCTTTTGGGGGGTTTTAAAAAGGGGGGAAAAAAAGGGGAAAAAAGGGGGGAAAAAACAAAGGGCCCCCCTTGGAATTAACCAGGCCCAAACCCAAAAAAGGCTAGAAAGGGGGGTTCTGACATTGGGAAAGGGAAAGTTTTTTTAAGGAAAAAACCTTTTTAACCCCTTTTATGTTTGGGACAGAAGGGTTTTGGAGGACCCTGGGAAAAGGGGGGGTTAAAACCCCAAGGGGGCTTCCCCAGGGCCCAAAAAAAGGTTTTTTTAGAAAAATTGGGAAAAACCAAAAAAAAAAAAAATTGCTGAAAGGGCCCCAATTTTGGAGGGCCAAGCAAGGATTTTATCAAAAAACCCTTTTGGGGGGCCCCCCTTGGGGGGCCCCTTTTTTTATCTTTTCCAATAAGGACCCCGGGGGAAAGGGAAGGAGGTGGGAAAGGCCATATCCCGGGGGAGGGGTTCCCTCCCAAAACCTTGGGGAATTTAACAAAAAAAAAGGGCATTTTTTTCCCCTTTTCCAAAAAAACCTTTCCCTTTTTTTTGGTGGAAAAAATTTCCCCTTGGTTGCCCCAAAAATTCTTTTTTTAAGGGTTGATGATTGAAGAAATTTTGGGATTGGGAAAGAAGGGTCTTATGTGGGGGACATCCCCCAAAAAAACTGGGGGTGGGTTTAATTTTTATTTTCCTTGGGGGGAATTTTTTTTGGGTCCAGCAAAAAAAACCCAAAAATTTTTTAAAAAAAAATTGGGGGAATTCCGAAGGTTTTTTTTTGCTTCAGGGGCCCGGTTTTTGCCCCCAGGGGAAGTTTTGGGGGGTTTTTCCCCCGGGGGAGAAACCCCGAGGGGGGTTGGGGAAGGAAAATCCCAAAAATTGGCCAAAAGGCCTTTAAAAAAAGGGGTTTTTGTTTTTCCCCAAAAGATTTTCCAAAAAGGGGCCCTTAAAATCCTTTCAAAAAAGGGGGTAGGAATTTAGGAAACCCCCTTGCCCTTTTTTTTTATTGGTAAACCCAACCCAAATTTTTTTTAACTTTGTTTGGTGGTTGTTCCTGTCCGGTATTTAGGTAAGTTTTTTCCCCTTTTTTGGGTTTTTTTAGGGGAAAAAATTCCTGAAGGCCAATAGAGCTTTCTGAAGGCTAACATTTCCTTTAAATTGATATGCAGGTGCTTCTGATCCTTTGTCCAAAGGCCCTGCAGACAATTGCCCTGAAAATGGGCTCCCAAGCATAATCCGAAGGGCCGTGGTTAGAATCTGAGTGGCAGGAGGCAGACGGGAAAGGGTTTTCCCTTTTTTTAGAGCACATGCCCTGGACCACCAAAGAAATTCCTTTTGAAGGCAAAAGGGAAGGAAACCTGGAGAAAAAACCAAATTGTCTTGCATATGGTATGAGAAGGATGCAGGAGGCCATGTAACCCAAAGCCAGCAGGAATTTCCCTGCAGATAGTTTAGTTAAAGTAGCCAAGGTTTTGAAAGTTGAAGCCAGCTGTAATTGTTTTTCGGATGTCAGAAATGCCATCTGGGTTGTGGTGTTTAAAATGCACCCAGAAAAGTTATCTGTTGTGATGGTGTCAAATTTGACTTTTTATGTTTAAAAGAATCCCAGGAACTTGAGGGGGTTCTGTACAAATTCTAGATGCTGGAGTAAGACATCCTTGCTGTCTGCCTGAATTAGACAATCGTCCAGATAAGGGTAAATTTGAATTCCCTTGAGTCTGCAGTAAGCTACTACTGGAGCCAGGCATTTGGTGAAGACCCTGGGCAGTAGACAATCCAAAGGGCGCGAGAATTGAAAGTGCCTCAAACCGGGCCCTTTAACCTGAGGTATTTTCTGGGTCCTGCCTGATGGGAATGTGTAAATATGCCTCCTTTAAATCCAAAGTTACCATCCATGCATCTTTGGACAGCATTGGGAAATAGCTGCTGTAGAGTAAGCATCTTGAATTTTGGAATCTCTAGAAAGGTGTTCAAGACCGAAGGGTCCAGAATGGGTCTCCATGAGTTTTGCTTCCTTGGGGGCTAGAAAGAGCCTTGAGTAAAAGTGGAACCAGTTCTATGGCATTCATAGCCAAAAAAGCTTCCACCTGGTTTAAGGCCTCCGTCCATTGATGTTTTGGGAAAGGGCTGGCCATCCGCTTGGCCTTGGCAAGGTATGAAAATGGAATTTGTAACCTCTTAAAAAACATCCAAAACCCATTGTCTTGGGTTATTTAGGCCAATTTTTATAAAAAAAAGAGTTTTCCTCCGGGGGGGCTTCCAGGCAAGAAGTTCCTGCAGCCCAACAGAGGGAGTCATTGAGTTTGTTTCCTTTGAGTTTGGACCTGTCCTCTCCTCCCCCAGGGGGGGAAGCAGTCCACTGTCTTGGTCTATAAGAAACTTGTGTTTGAGGCCTTCCCCCTGGAGCTCTATATCTACCCCTCTGAGGCCTGTCTGAAGTGGGAAAGGACCAATTTTTGAAGGCCAATTCCTGCTAAATCTAGGTGGCTGTACTTGTAAGAAATCTTTAACTGTTTGCATGGATTTCCCCTTCTCCTCCATCTTTTTTAAACACCTCTTCAGCTTTTGATCCAAACAAAACATTATGCTGAACAGGAGCATCCAATAATTTAGCCTTTACTTGTTCAGGCAAATTTTGTTCCTTTAACCATGCATGCCTTCTAATGACTGTGCCAGAGGCCCCCAACCCAAAAAGCCTCCAAGGCATCAAATCCACAGTGTAAACCATGCTTCCCAACTTGTTCAGTGGCATGCAATAAGTCATGTAATTGGTTATCATCTGCACAGGCAGAAATGGAAGTAAGCTTTTGTTTTAAAAAAGACAAGAGAAATTGCTGGTATTTCAGCATATGAAACTGACAGTTTAAAGCCCTAATGGACAAAGTAGCAAAAGTGTACACCCTTTTTTCCCCATCTTTCTAAGGATCGGGAAACCTTTTCAGTAGGAATGGGATTTTTGGCAGAAGGGCCTTAACCCCTTTGGACCCTGAGAAATGGTTTCAGGGTCAGCAGAAAGGGGTTTTTGTATAAAAACTGGTGGGAATCAGGAACCCTGTAATATCTGTCAGGCTTAACAGAAGCAGGAGGAAAAGAGTCAGGGGTTAAGTTAGCCTCCAAAAAGGCATCATCCACAATATGCAAAACAGGAGGAATAGCCAGGGGGCTATGTTGGGAAGAAGAAAAATCCCTCAGTCTTTTCTTGGGTTCCAATACTCCTGTCCTTCCCAGTGGAAATGTTCCCTCATTTCATGCAAAGTTTCCCCAAAAGAGAAATCCTCAGGGGGAGAAGCTGAAGGAATGGATTCCTCAGCATCAGAATCCTCATAAGGAGGGAAAAATATTCCTGGGTCAGAAGAAGAAACTGAGGGAAAAAGAAGCCTGATCAGAGGAATCATAAAAATAAACATCCTGCCTTGGCCTTTTATCTGGAGGGGGGTGTGAACCCCTAATCATAGTAAGTAAATCCTCCGCCATCTTGAGTAACTGTTTCTGTGACTTGGGAGCCGGTTCAGAAGAGGCCTGTGTTGAAATCTTTGATTTAGAAGGAGTCTTTGCCTTTGTCTTTGCCTTTATTAGAAGCTGAGTAGGCCTGAAAACCCCTTCGGAAGCCGGTACCTGCACAGCGGCTCCGGACCCATCCGAAGGAGCATTGTCCGAAGGTCCTGCAACAGAAATATTTAAAGGCCTGGTTGGCTCCTCATGGGGTCCTTTCCATCGGTTCTGAAATGGCCCGGGGTGAAAAGCGCCCCACTTTACGGCCGAACCTGAAGCTGGCTCCCTTTTCGCTATCATCAGATTTGGACCTCGGAGGCCTGTCTTTATCCTTGCGGGGTTTTGAACTTAGCCGGAAACCCATTTTTAGTTAAAGCGCCTACCCAAATAATGAAAAGCAAAATCGACCCTTAATTGTACGTTTATTGAATCTAGCACAAAACCGACAACTAGCTACGCCGTGGTCAGGGCCTAAGCAAGGAATACAGTAAGAATGAAAATCCTTTTTGAGGTATTTGCCCCCCATGAAATACAATTATTAACTTTTTCTGACATCGGAGTGGAGCAAGAAAAAGTTTCAAAGGGTACTTAGCTTTGAGTGGAGAAGAAAAACTTCGACTGAAGTATATCAGAAAAAAAAAGTCAGGAGTCAGCCCCGGCACTTCAACTGCTATCACCCACGGCAAGAAAGACTGGAAGATGGCGTCGGCTGTCAGCTTTGTTTCCCGGTGCTCACGCCAGGGAGCATGGTTGAACAGCCCGGCCGGGCCCAGACTTTGGGATTCTGCCCCAGGGGTGCCTGCCAGCAGGGGGAACCCTACAGTCATGACTGCAACAGTGAAAACGATGAACATCTGAGAACAGACTTTAGGAATAAAGGAAGGATTGGGCCAAAAAACCCTGTCTTTTGAAAAAATTTAAAAACAGAGGTTTTTATAGGCTTTTTGTTCAGAAACTTCGCTGGGTGAGGTTATTGCTACCAGAAAAAGTCTTCCAAGAAAATTTCAACTGACAACTATGGGGTGGTTCAAAGGTGGCAAAGGCCCAGACAGGACTAGATTCAGATCCCAAGGAGGAAAGGGGTCTTGCCCGGAGGTCTTAACATCATGGAACCCCCAAGAAAAGATTTGCACAGTTTGTAAGACATAAGACTGGAATCATTAATCCCCGCATGGAAATTAGATATTGCTGCTAGCTGAACTGGTGAAAGAATTCAGAAAGGAACTCTAAAACAATAGTAATGGGAGCTGTAAATGGATCAACTTCTCTGTTGTGTGCCCATATAGAAAGTCTCTTCCATTTACTGTGATACAATTTTCTAGTAAAAGGCCTTGTTTGAAGAGGTAATTTAAATGGGTTAAAAAGGGGGAACCCAAAACAGAAGGGCCTGGGTGTGAGGAATTTTTTCCCCCCATTTCTTTCGTTTGGGGTTGGGAATGGGGAAAAAAAAAATGGCGTGGGCCCGGGATTTTTGGGAAATTCCAGAGGCCCGGGGAAAAGGGGCTCAGGGTTTAGGGGCTGGAAAAGGAACCCCAAATCAAAAGGCCGGTTAAGGAATTTTAGAGGAACAAAATTTCCCCAGCTTTCTGTATTTTAACCCTTGGGAATGAGGAAAAACTTAAAAAAATCGGGGGAATTCAGGACTCTTGGGCCTCCCGAATAAGAAAAGGGGGCCCCGTTTGGGGTTTGATACCCAAAAACAGCAGGGTTGGGCCCCCGTAAGATACGCCCAAGGGGAAAAAGGAAAATTTGAAGGTAAAAACCCTCTTAGGCCTTTTTGCTTTATTTGGGGGCCCGGGGTTTGCCAAAAGGGCCTTGGGAAGAAATGCCCCCTTCCCAAACGGGGCCCTT
Source organism: Protopterus annectens (assembly GCF_019279795.1). Taxonomy (NCBI): domain Eukaryota; kingdom Metazoa; phylum Chordata; order Ceratodontiformes; family Protopteridae; genus Protopterus; species Protopterus annectens. The sequence goes on from NC_056741.1 coordinate 776,720,838, forward strand.
CACATAAGGGTTGGGTTTGGGCCCCCTTTTTTGGTTTTTATACCCAAACCACCCGCTGTTTTTGGTCTTTATAGAATCGTTGAGGAAAAAATCTGAAAGGCCCCTTTCAACCCCTTGGAAAACCCATTTATCTTCTAAAAGGACCCCGGTTTTGGCAAACCTTTTCCGGAAAAACCCCTTCCTTTGCCTTGGAAAGTTTCCCGAAATTTGCCCCAAACCCTTTTTCTGGGCATCCATGGTCAAGTTTTTCCCAAAAAGGGGTTGGTGGTGGAAAAGGGATTTTCCCTTTAAGAGACCCCTGGGAACCCCCAAAACTTGATTTTTTGGGAATTTTTGTTTAACAGAACCCGGTGGTGGGGGCAAGCCAAAGGCCAGGGATGGGAAAGCCCTTTGGTTCCCTATTGCCTTCAAAGGACCGGTTTTGGCCATGCCAAAATGAAAACCCCCTTTGAAAACCAAAGGGGCAAAATTCTGATTTGGCTTTTAAACCGAAGTTTTCTCCTTTTTGATGGGGGGGTTTTTTCCAAAAAAATTAATGGGGAAAATTAGGGAAACCTTTAGAACTACTTTTGGGGGGGCAGAAGGGCCTTTAATTCCTTTAGGACCCTGGAGGAATGGTTTCAGGGTCAGCAAGCGAAGGGTTCTTGTATAAAAACTGATGGGAATCAGGAACCCTGTAATATCTATCAGGCTTAACAGGAGCAGGAGGAAAAGAGTCAGGGGTTAAGTTAGCCTCCAAAAAGGCATCATCCACAATATCCAAAACAGGAGGAATAGCCAGGGGTCTATGTTGGAGAAGAAGAAGAAAATCCCTCAGTCTTTTCTTAGATTCCGAATACTCCTGTCCTTCCCAGTGGAAATGTTCCCTCATTTCATGCAAAGTTTCCCCAAAAGAGAAATCCTCAGGGGGAGAAGCTGAAGGAATGGATTCTTCAGCATCAGAATCCTCATAAGGAGGGAAATAATAATCCTGATCAGAAGAAGAAACTGTGGAAACAGAAGCCTGATCAGAGGAATCAAAATAAACATCCTGCCTTGGCCTTTTATCTGGAGCGGGATGTGAACCCCTAATCATAGTAAGTAAATCCTCCGCCATCTTGAGTAACTGTTTCTGTGACTTGGGAGCCGGTTCAGAAGAGGCCTGTGTTGTAGTCCTTGATTTAGAAGGAGTCTTTGCCTTTGTCTTTGCCTTTATTAGAAGCTGAGTAGGCCTGAAAACCCCTTTGGAAGCCGGTACCTGCACAGCGGCTCCGGACCCATCCGAAGGAGCATTGTCCGAAGGTCCTGCAACAGAAATATTTAAATGCCTGGTTGGCTCCTCATGACAGTCCGTTTCGGCCATCGGTTCTGAAATGGCGACGACAGGGCTGCAAAAGCGCCTCACTGATGACGGCCGAACCTGAAGCTGGCTCCGTTTGTGCGCTTATCATCAGATTTGGACCTCGGAGGCCTGTCTTTATCCTTGCGGCGCTTTGTGAACTCCAGTAGTCGAACCGTATTCCCAGCGACATTTTGTAGTTAAAGCGCCACCAAGTAATGAAAAGCAAAATCGTTACCCTTTCAGCTAATTGTACGTTGATTGAATCTAGCACAAAACCGACAACTAGCTACGTCGTGGTCAGGGCCTAAGCAAGGAATACAGTAAGAATGAAAATCTTTATGAGGTATTTGCTTCCCACATGAAATACAATTATTAACTTTTTCTGACATCGGAGTGGAGCAAGAAAAAAGTTTCCCCAACGGGGTACTTAGCTTTGAGTGGAGAAGAAAATCTTCAGACTGAAGTATATCAGAAAAAATAGTCAGGAGTCAGCCGACCGGCACTCGCGAACTGCTATCACCACACGGCAAGAAAGACTGGAGAAGATGGCGTCGGCTGTCAGCTTTGTACTCCTGGTGCTCTGACGTCAGGGAGCATGGTTGAACAGCCGAAGCCAGACCCAGACTTTGGGATTCTGGCCAACCGAGGGCTGCCTGCCAGCAGGGGAGAACCCTACAGTCATGACTGCAACAGTGAAACACGATGAACATCTGAGAACAGACTTTAGGAATAAAGGAAGGATTGGTCCAGAGAGAAACCCTGTCTTTGTGAAAAATTAAATACAGAGGTTTAACTTATAGGGCTTTTAGTTCAGAAACTCGTCTGGCTGAGGTTATTGCTACCAGAAAAAGAGTCTTCCAAGACAGGAATTTCAACTGACAACTATGGGCTGGTTCAAAGGGTGGCAAAGTACGTCTAGACAGGACTAGATTCAGATCCCAAGGAGGAATGGGGTCTTGCACAGGAGGTCTTAACATCATGGAACCCCTAAGAAAAGATTTGCACAGTTTGTAAGACATAAGACTGGAATCATTAATCCCCGCATGGAAATTAGATATTGCTGCTAGCTGAACTGGTGAAAGAATTCAGAAAGGAACTCTAAAACAATAGTAATGGGAGCTGTAAATGGATCAACTTCTCTGTTGTGTGCCCATATAGAAAGTCTCTTCCATTTACTGTGATACAATTTTCTAGTCAAAGGCTTGTGAGAAGAGGTAATAATATGGGTTACAGCTGGAGACAAATCATGAAGCCTGACTAGTGATGGAACTGGAGCAGCCATGCTGTCAGTTTGCGAGTGTGGAGACTGGGGTGAAGAGAACCTGACATGTGTGTCAGGAGGTCTGGCACTGGGTCCAGAGTCCATGGATAGTCTAACAGGTGAGGCTCGAGAAAAGGGAACCAAATCTGACGAGGCCAGTAAGGGGTGATGAGGATCATTTTGCTTCCCAACAACATTGCTTTCTGTATGACCTTGGGAATGAGAGGAAAAGCATAAAGGAGTCCCGGGGGCCAATTGTGGATGAGGGCATCTCTTGGAGACTCTCCCAGAGGGGGCATGAGGGAGAAAAAGGTGCTGCATTTGGTGTTGGTGAGGCTGGCAAAGAGATCGCAGCAGGGTTGTCCCCACTTGTGGAAGATCAGACAGGCTATTTTCTGGTTCAAGGACCATTTGAGAGGTAACAATATTGCCCTGCTTAGCTTGTCTGCTATCACGTTGAAGTCCCCGGGATGTGCACTGCAATGAGAAAGCGTTGAGAAGAAATCGCCCAATTCCAGACTCGCAGGGCCTCTCGACATATGGGGTATGAGCTGGTCCCCCCTTGTTTGTTTAGATACCAAACCACAGACATGTTGTTGGTCTGTATAGATATCGTCCCTAGAGGGAGAAAGTCGTGAAATGCTTGCAACACTAGAAGCACCACTCTCATCTCTAGGACACTGATATGCACATGGGCCTCCTGATCTTGCCATGTGCCTTGGACAGTCCTGCCAAGATAATGCCCCCCCCTCACCCTAACTGGGAAGCATCCATGGTCACAGTGGCAATGGGTTGGTGTGGTACAAAGGGAGTCCCTGTGGTAAGATGACCTGGCTGAATCCACCAGCGTAGATCCTTTTTGCAAGAATCTGTGATCAGAATCTGATGATGTAGAGGCAACTGCTGAAAGGACCACTGGGATGACAGGAGCCATTGGAGTATCCTCATATGTAGTCTTGCTAAAGGTACCAAGGTTATGGTCTACGCCATAGTTCCGAGAAGCTGCAAAACCACCTTCGCTTTGACTCTTCGAAGGGGAAGTATCCTGTAAATTTGCTGCGCAAGATTCTGTATTCTGTCTGTCATAGCTACTGTGTCTATGTTTGCTCCTATAAATGTTACAGACTGAGTAGGCAAAGTAGAGGATTTTTGCCAATTTATAGAGATTCCCAACTGGGAACAGAGCTTGATTGTGGAATCTCTTGATTGAACTAGACGAGGCCTGGTGGTGGAGGTCAGGAGCCAATAGTCCAGGTATGGAAAGCATTGGATTCCCTGATGCCTCAAATGAGCTGTGACTACTGCCATGCACTTGGTGAACACCCGGGGAGCTGTGGTGAGACCAAAGGCAGCGCCCGAAACTGGCAATGATTGGCTCCCAGCCAGAAGCGTAGGTAGCTCCTTGATGCTTTGTCCATCATTATGTGGTAGTAGGCATCCTGGAGATCTACTGAGCACATCCAACTGTCTTTCCCTAACAGAGGGAGTATGGACTGTAGAGTGACCATTCGGAACTTGGATTTCTTTACATACTCGTTTAACCTGCTGAGGTCTAGGATGGGTCTCCAGTCTCCTGTCCTTTTTGGCACTAAAAAGAACCTGGAGTATGTTCCGAATCCTGTCTGATCTGCTGGGACCTTTTGGATGACTCTTTTTAATAGCAGCTTTTTTATCTCTATAGCCGCTTGATCCCTGTGATTGGGTGGTACATCTGGCATCCTTTTGGGAGGGCGTGGTGGAAGGGAAAAGGGTATAGAGTAACCTCTGGTGATAATGTCTTTTTTCCACTTGTCTCAAGTGAGATTTAGTCAGGCTTCTGGGCACAAGGACAGTCGACCCCCGACCAGCTCCAGAGACTCACAGTTGGGTTCCAAATCAGGAACACTGACAGGGACGGTCACAAAAGGAATCACGACCTCCCTGACTTTGTGGGCCTCCCCCTGCCTCTAGGGTGACGTCTACCATTATTTCCTCCTCCCCTGCCTCTGAAGGAGGAATCACCCTATGTATCCTGGAAAGGTCTCTGTGATTTTTTGAACCACATTTTACCACTCTTCTGACTTTTAGGGTAAGGTCTAGAAGAAACAGTAAAACGGACTCCCACGGCAGAGAGAGCATTTCCTTCCTGTTCACACCTGGTGAGGATATCTTTCACCTTGGGTCCAAAAAGAGAGGATCCGTCCACAGGAGCATTGGTGAATGCAGACTTGAAAGGCTCAGCAAAGTTGCATAGATGCATCCAAGAATGTCTCCTTAAGTAGACTCCTGAACCCGCCGCCCTATTCACATCATCAGCTGCGTACGAGATCAGCCGCATGGAGGAGTTAACAATAGATGTGAGAGTAACCAACTGAGCCGATACTGTAGATGGGACTGCTTCAGTAGAAGTACCCTGAAGAGTATCTCCTAACTCCTTTAGGAGATCACTCTGAAGTCTCATAAAATGCAATAGATAGTTCAGCGATCAGGGTGTAAAAGCCACTGAAGAGAAGATATGCTTCCCGTACTATCCATCATTTGGGATTCCTTATTGGGTGGATGGATAGAAGTCGTCTCTGCTAGCTCCTTCTTAGTGGCCGCCGCCACCACCATGGCATCAACAGGTAAGTCCTTGGATAAAAATTATTTGTCTTTAGGGGTGGAAAGAAATTTATTTGGCCTCCTGGGGACCGGTTCCATGTCATCAGGAGTCTGCCATGCTTTTTGACTCAAGATCCAGTAATTCATCAAATGGAGGAGACACCCATGAAGCTGAGGGTTGAGACCCGAAACCCTTCAGGTACACTGACTCCTCATCGGACGGGGTAATGGTGAGCCAGCCTCCTCTCTGCCTGAGGATCTCCAAAATGTCTGCAAAGGAGACATCTTCAGAGGACGACTTAGGGGACCCCTCCGACTCATCAGATGTGACAGACTCATCAGGGGAGTCTACATGCTTCCTCTTACATGATCTCTTCCGAGGGGGCTCCTCAGCATGGTCCTCTGGGGAGGTCTCAGATGATTGGGGGCCACCCAAATGGGTGTCCAGAGGCTGTCGGTCTCTGCCATTCTGGGGGAGAGAGGATGGTGAGACCGTAGTCGGCGTTTGAGAGAGTATAGCATCGGTACTCCTACGTGGGACAGATGAAGTATCCAACATGCTCCTCATCCTCACGAAGACTGATTTCTCCGGCTCCAAAGAGAGCGTAGGTGCCGATGGCTCCAAAAGAATCGGCTCTAAGAACGATGTAGGGTCTGAGCTCATTCGGGCCGATGCACCAAGAGGAAGACTCGGCACCGACGAGGTTCGGTTCCAAGTTTCCCCCTCGGGGCCGAACGAAGAGCTTTGGACCCTAGACACTTTGGATGGCGCTAATAGAGTCAGAGCAGAGCTCGGCTCCGAGACAATCACATGGGGTGCTGGAGCTGAGGACACTACTATAGTCGGTACCAACAGCATCAGCTCCAAAGGCCCAATCTGGGTTGGAGGAGGAAAAAGAGCAGGATCGGTAGCAGTAGTCTGCTCCGAGACTGAATGGGTCAGAGCCGATAAAAATTTTGGCAAGGCTGACGACTTAAGGAGTCTGTGCACCACTCTCTTGATGTCCTCTTCAGATAAGTTCCTGGAGGATGTGGAGGACAGTGTGGGAGACCTTGTTCTCTGCAATATAGGCGATTTTAGAGTAGCGGAGACCAGTGGAATGTCTGTAGACCGGCTCCGAAGAGGACTGCTAGTGATCGGCACGGACACACTTGGTGCCGATACTGCAGGGTCCGTGTCCAGAATCTCAATCAGCTTCAAAGACTGTGGAGCCGAAGAGACAGTGGCCAACTCCGATTTTGGTAACTTCTGTGGAGGTTCAGAGACAGAAGTTGAGGCTGGAGAAGGCCTTTTAGAGGTCTTGCCCTTATCCTTTCTAGAAGACTGCGACCTAGCAGAGGAGGAAGAACTGGCTAGGTCTTCCTCAAAGGAAAGTTTTAACATGCCTTTCAAAATCAGCTTATTCTTCCATTCCTGTTGTACTCTAGGGCTAAAGGAATGACAAAAGAGACAAGTTTCTTGAAGATGTATGGCCCCTAAGCAATACACACAGATGCTATGTCCATCGGTGATGGACATTTTTTGAGAACATTTAGTACACTTTTTAAACCCTGACTGTTTATGTTCTTTATGTTCCTTGTACATAATGGCAGTAGAGAAAAAAAACAAGACACTCACACAACAGGAGAGGAACTAGATCCTCTAACTTAAGCAGATCTAGTCCTAACACCCACAACAAAAATAAAAGGGTTTTTACTAGGTTCTCTTAACTTAAACAAACCTAGTGCAAGAAAGAAAAAGGGAACAAACTAGCACCTCTAAGTTAAATGGTCTAGTCTAAACGTACAAACTCACAGGAACCACACACAAACGGCCAACAGGCCCAAGAATTTTTAAAACAGCAAGAAGTCAAATCCGGTTAAAGACACAAATTGGTATCACAATAAAACTGTCAGCAATCAGAACAAAACTTCACACGAAGCAAAAACTCCTAATAAGCAGTAATAATAAAGAACGAAATCACTTAGCCACGGCCAATCAAAAATAGCTTCCGAATGAAGACACGGCAAACGAGATCTGGGGAATGTGCGCATGCACCATGGGATACCTCCTAGCCATGAGCCAATCAGAAGTTTTCAGGCTTTCTAAGCGGCTGAGTCAGAGCCGAGGATCAGCTCCAAACCCACACGTAATAATGGAGGCGAGATAGGACTTTTCTTTTCTTAGTGTATTACTCTTTTAACACCAAGTTATGACTGTGAAGTGCTTTTGGAGCAGCACACCTACTTGGTTAACAAAAAAAAAAATAATAATAATAATAAATGCATAAATATGTATGTTCATCTTTCCCACATCAGTTTTATAAACTACTATTATCTAATAATCAGCTGTATGATGAAGCTTCTGTTTCATATTCTTTTGAACTTCACCACTAGGTAAAATATCTGGGGGCAGAATATTATGTTTGCCAAGGGGTGTCTCACCCTGGACTACTCCTGCACCTAAAAGTTTTGTTTCTTTCATACCTGTGCCAGGAAAACCCCTAGAGAATGTGTCTAAACTTGGTTCTATGTTGGCCGGCCAAGTTGCACTAGATGGAGCAAAAGGCAAGTGCTCTGTGAGCGAGCAGTGACCCAGACAGAATCACTAACCACAGGCTGAGGCATATTCTTATTTTGTTTTTTCTTTTATGTGCAACTGGATTTAATGGGGGAGTGGGATAAAAAGAATCAGCACTAGATCCCATGAACAGTCAGAGGACTTTCTTCTTTGGATGGCAGAAGGCGATTAAACACTCTGTTATGGCAGCTGACCACTTCCCTCTCAGGATATGCTCAACTAATCAGCTTTCACAGGAACAGAGAGGAAGGAGAGTCTGAACGTTTGAAAGCTGGCCAGTACTGGGTTACCTTGGCAGATAACCATAAATGCCACTGAGACAGGAAGGAATTCAAACATCTACTGCTACAGATAAGTAGGACTTATTACTATCTAATACATGTACATTATAACTCGGATGATGCATTTCTTTTATGTCAGCACTGGCAGTTATTTTACAGGCCTTGAGTTATGATTATGAGTGTTATCTCCTTATATTTTGCAAATTATCATTAGATCTTTACCACAGAGCAGTCCTGTAGTTTGAGTCAGGCTCTATCAACTGCTCTTTACATCAACGGTTAGTTGATCCAAGGTGGTATAACTTGTCTTTTAACCTATCCTCCCTGAGAATAGCCAGTCAGGCTTCCTAGCCAGGTAGGAAAGCATGCTAATACCTTTGACATTGTCTTTGATATCTGAGTAGTAGATGCCAAAGAGGAGTGGGCCTAGCACATAGCCCTGGGGGACTCCACTGGTGACAGGCCTCTATGAGAAGGTGGCCTTACCGATTCTAGCCTCCTGGGTCCCCATCAGTGAGCCAGCTAGCTATCCAGTATATTACAAAGGCAGTTTGCTAGTTTGCTGACAATGCCCCAGTGGGGAATTGTATTAAATGCTTTAGCCTGATCTAAGTAGGCAGTAAGTACCATTTTCTCCTCATCCATTGCCTTACAGATCTTTTCAAAGATGTCTATCAGACTAAGTAAGCATGATCTTCCTTTGACAGACTAATGGGTCTGTATTTTCCAGGCTCTGTTGAAGGGTCTTCCTTTATGAAGGCGGAAGACCATCATAGCCTCCATTCACTTGGTACAAAGCCTGTTTTAAGACTACAGGTTCATAGAACATTATAAACTTGACTCTCAAAAGCACTTACAAGCCTAGCCAGTTTTACTCAGATTTTACCCAACTTTTTATTCCTAGAGGAAAGGTAACAAGGGTCAGCAAGCAGGGTTCTGACAACTTTTACAGAATGCCTCTGTCCATAATATACATGGACACCACTACAGGAATGAATTTACAATTTTCCATCCATTGGTCCAGACTGCACTTGAAGATGGTTAGGAAGGCTCTGCTTCATGTGAATAAGAAGCCTATTCCAGAGGAGGGCAATCTCTGGGACACATATCTGTCTCTCCAGCATGATCCATTCATGTCAGAGATCAGTTTTAGATCTTTGGAGAGGGTAATCCTACTGCAGTTGGTTTTGAGAATATGCAACATTTCCTTCAGGCTGGGTCAGAGACTGCCTTGTAGGTCAGGCACAGATCACCCCTCAGTAATCGTGGGAAACTGAATACAGTGATAGTGCTTTTAATCTGTCTGCAGATGACATATTGATTATACCCTGTATATTTTTTTGGTTTGAAACCTCTAAAAATGCTCTAACTGTGCCTGGTGAGGTACATGCCAAATGGTGCATTGTACTCAATTATTGGTCTGATGAGGGGCTGATACAGTGGTACTATGACATCCTTAGATCTGGATACCATGCCTTTACTTATAAGCTGGGCATAGATGGATTTCCTCACCACTGTCGACAAATGATGGTCAAAGTTCAGATTACTATCTGAGTACCCAGATCTCTTACCACTTACTGTCAGTGTTGTAATCTGTATTTGATTTCCTAAAGTATATTATTATGCACTTCTTCCCATTTAGTTTGAGGCCATGACTCTTGACACCAAGCATTACTTAACATCAGACCTTTCTATAGGATATTAACATAGTTTAGGGAATCAATGACTGCCTCCAACTTGCAGTCATCAGCAAACTTGGTCAGCCAAAAGCCATCTACATTTGTCTTGACATCTGAGAAGTATATCCCAAACAGGAGGGGGCCCAGCACAGAGCCCTGTGGTACTCCACTAGTGACTGGCCTCTTGCTGCATGCGGATCCCCCGCTCTAAAAACACATGTCCTACCTTCCTATCTTTAAGCCATTTGGCTATCCATCTAGTGATGTAGAGGTTCATGCTCAATGTTGTGAGTTTATCTATAATACTCGATGGAGCTATTGTGTCAAATGCCTTGACCAGGTGAAGTTAGGTATGCACTATCTTACCCTCATCCATGGCCTTGGTGAGGTTCTCAAAGAAATCCACCAGACTGAGCAAGCAGAACCTGCCCTTGTTGAAACCAAACTGGATTGGGGCTAAGTCTGGAAACCTTGTATGGCATTTTAATGAGGTCCATGATTGTCCTTTCCATAGCCTTGATATGAGGCTAGTCAGACTTATGGGTCAGTAGTTTCCTTGGTCTGTTGATGATCCCCTTATGCAGAGGGATAACTGTTGCTGTCCTCCACTCTGCTGGACAAAGCCTTTCTGGAGACTGTAGTTAAATAGAGATCCAAGTGGTCTGCTAGGTCATGTTTCGTTGTGTAATAGGCATCCTGGGATCCCATCAGGGCCCACTGATGCCATGTTTCTAGTTTTACAGAGTGCAATGATGACCTGTTCTTTGTGATAACAGGCAAAGGAATGGTAGGTATTTCATGGAGAAGTGAAAGTTCCAACAGCCTAAAAGGAAATTCAGTGTTTAAATCACCGTCACTGTGTGTGTGTGTCATACTAAAGATGAACAGACCATAGATGAAGAGAGTGCCCTTAAAGAAGAAATGCATTTTTTTTTTAAATTGTTTAATTAAAAATTAAATGTTGTGGCAACCCCAATAGCCAGCGTTCTAGGTAACTGCCTAGGACGCCAATGCTGGATCCAGCTCTGGCTGCAGGAGACATGTTTTGTCTCTTTCAAGAAATAGCTGAGATGACTTACTGAGACTTGTTTAACAGTATGCTATGCTTCCTGAAGTGCCACCACTCAGCTATCTGCAATATCCAGCAGCTGTCTACTATAAGCACCTTCCAAAAGTTTATAGCATCCATTTTCCTCTACAAAGTTTAATGAATAATCTCCACTTTGGGAAAGTGGTTTAAGTGCCTGTTTTTGGGGATGTTTCCAATTGCCGGGGTATTTTTTTGGAAAAATTTTTAAAGGTTTGATGGTGATGCTGTAGTTTGTTCCTTTGGTTAACCCACAAGGGGGCCCATAAAAGGGAAAAGGGTTTGTTTTTGGTTCCGAGACTTTTTTTTTTGGGTTAGTGGGTAAGTTGCCCTTGAAAGCCATTTGAGAGGTTTGGGTTAACCTGGGATTCTTTCTTGAATCGGAAAGGGTCCTTTTGGGGTTAAATCCCGAAGAGGTTGGGGTTTTGCATTGTTTTTTGGGGCCTTTTTTTTAGGAACTGTTTTTCCATTGTTTTGGAAATGGCCAAAGAATCTGAGCCATGAAGCCCAAGGCCTGCAGTACTTTTCTTGCTGTTAACTTGTTCAGTTTTGTTAGTGCCAAGAAGTAAAGAGGAAGTTCTTTTGTTTTTCTGTAGTCAGGAATGCCATTTGTTTTACTGTGTCCAATTCAGCCCAAGAATGTCCTTGTTTGGGATGGTATCAGCCTTGACTTTTGTAAATTGACTGTGTATCCAGTGCTTGTAGCAAGTAAATGACCCTTTGTAAATCTGTTGTCAGCTTGCTTTTGTTGTCCCCTTGTAGCAGGCAGTCGTCCAGGTATGGGTAAATTTGAATTCCCTGTAGTCTGCAATAGGCGTTACTGATGCCAGGCATTTTGTGAATACTCTGGGCGCAGTAGATAAGCTTTCAAAGGGCAATGCTGAGAATTGATAGTGCTCTGATCCTGCAAGAAATCTGAGGTATCTTCTGCAGATTGGTCGAATGGGGACGTGCAGGTATGCCTCCTTGAGATCTAGAGTTACCAGCCAAGACTCCTTGCCCAGCATGGGAAGAAGCTGCTGTAGGGTCAGCATTTTGAATTTTGGGACAATGATGTATGTATTTAAGGTGGACAGGTCGAAATTGGTCTCCAACTTTTCCTTTCTTGGAACTAGGAATAGTCTGGAATAGAACCCTTTCCTTGCTCTGCTGTTGGCACTCTTTCCACAGCTCTCATGTTTGCTAACTCCATTATCTGGCGTAGAGCCTCTGTTTTTGATTTGGAGGTAGATTTGGCATTTTTCTTTGACTGGTAAAGTGTGGAAGTGAAACCGGTAACCTTGATCTATGGTTTGTAAAATCCACTTGTCTTTTGTTATGCAGTGCCAGTTCTTGAAAATAAGGTTAACTTTCCGCCTAGAGGAGCTGCTATTTGTTCCCTGGTAGGCGGATTTAGGTTAAGTCACTGTGGTTGTGCTGATGTAGTGGCAGTGGCTGTGTCTGTGCCTCTGTTGTTACCTTACCACTGTCGGCCTCTGTAGGCGCCTGCTCTGGATCGGTTTCTCCCTCTCGCACGTCTATTCCTGGCCCTTTGAAATTTTGTGGAGTCAGGAAAGGACCAATTTTTGGCAGGCCAGTTCCTGCTAAACCTTGGGGTTGAACCTGCAAGAAATCTTTAACAGTTTGAACAGATTTTGCCTTTTCTTGCATTTACATCATAACCTGCTGGGCAGGTGTACCAAACAAACTAGTCTTGTCGATAGGAGCATCTAGCAGCTTAGCTTTAACATGATCCGTAAAACTTGTTCCTTTAGCCATGCATGCCTTCTTATCACTGTGCCTGTCATGGCTGATCTAAATGAAGCCTCCAGTGCATCAGTAGCCACATTTTAAGGAATGGTTGCTAACCTGTTGTATGTTATTTACCATCTCTAATACATATTTCTTATCAAGAGATTCATCAGTGGTTAGTTTTTAGTTAACTGATCAAGCATAAACTCTTGGTATTGTATCATGTGAAACTGACAGTTTAAAGCTCTAGCTGAGAGAGTAGCTGAAGTGTAGACCTTTTACCCCATCTGTCTAATGACCTTGCTTCCTTTCAGAAGGAGTAGGGTTTTTAGCTATGGTCGCGCGCTACTGCCTTGGGACCCTGGGATATAGTTTCTGGGTCTGCAAGTGGGGCCTTGTAAAGGTGGTGATGAGTATCTGGCACCTGTAAAATCTGTCTGGTTTGGCAGGGGCTGGGGTAAAGAATCTGGAGCGGAGCAAACATCATTGAAAGCATCATCCACCACAGAGAGAACAGGAGGTATAGCTAAGGGCCTGTGCTGTGGGAGGTGCAGAAAGGTCCTAAGTCTTTTTCTGGAGTCTGAAAAAATCCTGTTGCTGACATTGGAACTGTTCTGCATGGCATGCAAGGTTTCCCAAAGGAGAATTCTTCTGGTGGGGAAGCAGCTGGAATGGATTCTTCAGCATCAGAATCTTCAAAATTGGAGAAGGGAGCCTCTGGCTGGTCAGTTACGTCTGATTCATCAGCAGATTCATTAGTGGATACTAGCTCATGGGCTCTGCCTAGGTCTCTTCTCTGGGGGCTGAGAGGCCCTATCTGGGTGAGATTGAGATCCTCTGATTAAAGAAATTAAATCCTCTGCCAAAGTAAGCATTTGGGAACTAGAAGAGGGCCTGGATGTGGGGGGTTTAACAGGCACTGTTTTAGTAGTCTTGGCTGCTTTAGCCCTGGAGAAGGCCTTAATGGACATGGCTGCTGGAGGCCTAGCAGCACCACGTGCTGGGGTAGAGACATGCAAGGGGATGGTGTCTGATAAGTCAACCACCGTAGTGGGTAAAATTTCTGAGGTCGAGTCAAGAGTTGTAGCAGGGGCCTCAGTTGTAGGAATAGGTTCAGCTGTACTTAGATCAGTTTTCTCGGTTTCGGCGAAACCCGACACTCATGATTTGCTTAACCATGGTTTCGGCCGAACGGACCGTGTCGGTCTTTATCTTTGCGTTTTGGTAGATTGGGTAGTTGGAGGATCCGACGGCATAATGTACGCAAAATCAGAACCGAAAAACTGTTCTGCAAACTCCGACCGACGCCTAAGCGTTCGTCGGTTGAAAGAAGCACAGGCTGAACAGGCTGCTACGTCGTGGGCTGGGCCTAAGCAAGGCAGACAGTAAGAGTGGAAATCTTTATGAGGTATTTGTTTCCCACAGGTTAAACAATTGTTAACTTTTTCTGACATCGGCTGAGGCAAGAAAGAGTCCCAACGGGTACTTAGCTTTAGAAGTCTTGAAGTAGTATTCGGTGAAGTAATCTCTGGATCCGACCGACCGGCACTGCGAACAGCTTCTGCTTGAGCGCCACGCGGCAAGAAAGACTGAGGAAAATGGCGTCGGCTGATGCTTTTATACCCGAAGACCAACAGAGATGACGTCGGGTGGAGTGCGACATCAGCCGAAGCCGGACCCAGACTTTGGAATCCGGCCGACTGAAGGGCTGCCTGACGACAGGACAACCCAGTTGTTATGACTGCAGATGCATCCATGAAGGACATCTTGTCTTTTAACCTATCCTCCCTGAGAATAGCCAGTCAGGCTTCCTAGCCAGGTAGGAAAGCATGCTAATACCTTTGACATTGTCTTTGATATCTGAGTAGTAGATGCCAAAGAGGAGTGGGCCTAGCACATAGCCCTGGGGGACTCCACTGGTGACAGGCCTCTATGAGAAGGTGGCCTTACCGATTCTAGCCTCCTGGGTCCCCATCAGTGAGCCAGCTAGCTATCCAGTATATTACAAAGGCAGTTTGCTAGTTTGCTGACAATGCCCCAGTGGGGAATTGTATTAAATGCTTTAGCCTGATCTAAGTAGGCAGTAAGTACCATTTTCTCCTCATCCATTGCCTTACAGATCTTTTCAAAGATGTCTATCAGACTAAGTAAGCATGATCTTCCTTTGACAGACTAATGGGTCTGTATTTTCCAGGATCTGTTGAAGGGTCTTCCTTTATGAAGGGGGAAGACCATCATAGCCCTCCATTCACTTGGTACAAAGCCTGTTTTAAGACTACAGGTTCATAGAACATTATAGGCTAACGGCTCAAAAGCACTTACAAGCCTAGCCAGTTTTACTCAGATTTTACCCAACTTTTTATTCCTAGAGGAAAGGTAACAAGGGTCAGCAAGCAGGGTTCTGACAACTTTTACAGAATGCCTCTGTCCATAATATACATGGACACCACTACAGGAATGAATTTACAATTTTCCATCCATTGGTCCAGACTGCACTTGAAGATGGTTAGGGAAGGGCTCTGCTTCATGTGAATAAGAAGCCTATTCCAGAGGAGGGCAATCTCTGGGACACATATCTGTCTCTCCAGCATGATCCATTCATGTCAGAGATCAGTTTTAGATCTTTGGAGAGGGTAATCCTACTGCAGTTAGTTTTGAGAATATGCAACATTTCCTTCAGGCTGGGTCAGAGACTGCCTTGTAGGTCAGGCACAGATCACCCCTCAGTAATCGGTGGGAAACTGAATACAGTGATAGTGCTTTTAATCTGTCTGCAGATGACATATTGATTATACCCTGTATATTTTTTTGGTTTGAAACCTCTAAAAATGCTCTAACTGTGCCTGGTGAGGTACATGCCAAATGGTGCATTGTACTCAATTATTGGTCTGATGAGGGCTGATACAGTGGTACTATGACATCCTTAGATCTGGATACCATGCCTTTACTTATAAGCTGGGCCGCATAGATGGATTTCCTCACCACTGTCGACAAATGATGGTCAAAGTTCAGATTACTATCTGAGTACCCAGATCTCTTACCACTTACTGTCAGTGTTGTAATCTGTATTTGATTTCCTAAAGTATATTATTATGCACTTCTTCCCATTTAGTTTGAGGCCATGACTCTTGACACCAAGCATTACTTAACATCAGACCTTTCTGTAGGATATTAACATAGTTTAGGGAATCAATGACTGCCTCCAACTTGCAGTCATCAGCAAACTTGGTCAGCCAAAAGCCATCTACATTTGTCTTGACATCTGAGAAGTATATCCCAAACAGGAGGGGGCCCAGCACAGAGCCCTGTGGTACTCCACTAGTGACTGGCCTCTTGCTGCATGCGGATCCCCCGCTCTAAAAACACATGTCCTATCTTCCTATCTTTAAGCCATTTGGCTATCCATCTAGTGATGTAGAGGTTCATGCTCAATGTTGTGAGTTTATCTATAATACCCGATGGAGCTATTGTGTCAAATGCCTTGACCAGGTGAAGTTAGGTGGTATGCACTATCTTACCCTCATCCATGGCCTTGGTGAGGTTCTCAAAGAAATCCACCAGACTGAGCAAGCAGAACCTGCCCTTGTTGAAACCAAACTGGATTGGGGCTAAGTCTGGAAACCTTGTATGGCATTTTAATGAGGTCCATGATTGTCCTTTCCATAGCCTTGGATATGAGGCTAGTCAGACTTATGGGTCAGTAGTTTCCTTGGTCTGTTGATGATCCCCCCTTATGCAGAGGGATAACTGTTGCTGTCCTCCACTCTGCTGGACAAAGCCTTTCTGGAGACTGTAGTTAAATAGAGATCCAAGTGGGTCTGCTAGGTCATGTTTCAAGCTATTTAATAGGCATCCTGGGATCCCATCAGGGCCCACTGATGCCATGTTTCTAGTTTTACAGAGTGCAATGATGACCTGTTCTTTTGTGATAACAGGCAAAGGAATGGTAGGGGGTATTTCATGGAGAAGTGAAAGTTCCAACAGCCCTAAAAGGAAATTCCAGTGTTTAAATCACACGTCACTGTGTGTGTGTGTCATACTAAAGATGAACAGACCATAGATGAAGAGAGTGCCCTTAAAGAAGAAATGCATTTTTTTTTTAAATTGTTTAATTAAAAATTAAATGTTGTGGCAACCCCCCAGCCAGCGGGTTCTAGGTAACTGCCTAGGACGCCTAATGCTGGATCCAGCTCTGGCTGCAGGAGACATGTTTTGTCTCTTTCAAGAAATAGCTTGAGATGACTTACTGAGACTTGTTTAATAAAGTATGTGCCATGCTTCCTGAAGTGCCACCACTCAGCTATCTGCAATATCCAGCAGCTGTCTACTATAAGCACCTTCCAAAAAGTTTTATAGCATCCATTTTTCCTCTACAAAGTTTAATGAATAATCTCCACAAATACCTATCCAGATCCCAACCCAAAAAATGCATGCTAAAACAGAACCCAAACTCGGAATTCTCTTTTTCATAAACTTCCCAGCCTAGCTTATACGCACTGATACTGGAAACAAAACATATACAAAACACACACTATAAAATATTAGATAACTCCACAATTAATAATGCTACAGCTATCATCCAAATGTTCACATTTAATAAAAATATATTAATAAATACTGTGGCATATTGTCTCTACCATGCACACCCTTTTGTATGTGCCCATGTCAGGTTGGATACTCTGTCTTTGCAACCAAGAAAACCAGCATTTGCATTTTTCTCTGGCTCCTCATATTTATATGTTACAGAATAAATGGACTCTTCTTCAAACCTAACAAACTGGTGATGACACCAGTTTGTATGTGAAAAAAATGTTTTCTTCAGGATACAAGGTGAAAACCTTGGAAGAGGGGGAAGAAAATAAAAAAAAAAATAAATGGCAGAGCAGAAAGATTCAAACGTCATGCTGGCAAGAAAACAAGATAAATTTTTTCCAGGTAGGTGAGCTGTTCCTTGTCAGATCTTTTCAGCCGCAACCTGGGACACAAGAGCAAGGATGAATATTATATGTGTGTGTGTGTGTGTGTGTGTGTGTGTCTATATATATATATATATATATATATATATATATATATATATATATATATATATAGATAGATATGCATGAACAGTTCCATATAGCTGATAAACTAATATTTTTGGGATGTAGGAGGAAACTGGAGGACCTGAAGAAAACATAGGGGAACATATAAGCATCCATACAGTGACTGGAAGTCAGGACTGAATCCTGCTCCATGGACCTGTGATGCAGAGATCTCACCACTGAGGCAGCACTGCATAAAAGGGAAACATTAACTACTGCTATTATACTGAAACAATTTATTTAGAGTGACTTTTTCATAAAGGCAGTTTACCTAAATGCAATAACAGCAATTCAGAACAATCGAGAATCTGACTACTAATTGTATAAGGAAACAATTTACACTGTAAGATAATGGGCAGAAAGAGCGCTTTCATATAGTAATTATAATATCAGAAACGATTAACCAGAGTGATTATAAAAATGTCCATTGAGTGGCTTTGGGGACATGAACAAATACATACAGTGCAATTACTAGTGTAAAAGAAATTACAAAGTGGCTTACAGCATAAAACAAATGTACAGAATAACTTCCAAAAGAATAATATGCAAAGTGATTTTTCTTTTAAGCATTTATCTGTGCATACATATTTTGTTAACCACGATACTCCTGCTGGGTAAAAAAACAAAACAAAAAAAAATCATTTTCAGAGGTAGCCTGTGAGGAAAACATCCCTAAAATATATACAGAGTACAAGCAGTTAAAAATTTAGCAATATATTTGTTAACATTGATACAATAGACAGCATAAGTGTTAATGATATGAGGATAAAACTAACATGTCACAAGCAGTTAAGAAAAAGGACATTGCATTGTAAGATATACATTTAAGAATATAAAAGTCATTAAAGTACATAAGATTGAAAACCAAAGAAAAGTTTAACATAGATGCATCACATACACTGTAGAGCTGAAAGCAATGACACAATGTGATATGTACTGAATAAGGTTTTGTACACGTAGGCAACAGGAGAAGAAATAAGTGTATACAAAGTGAAACAAGATGATTGAACTGCAGGTAGTGGTGGGAGGTGTAACATTTGCAATGAGTTAAGCTTTCAGACTGTCGATAAAACTATGGTTGAAATTTAAATAATACGTAAGTGGAGGAGGGTAGTGTCTGATTATGTGGTATAAGTGCTGTTTAAACACATGCATAGATTGAGGACACTGAGAAAATCGGCTTTAGCAACATTTTTTGAAAGAAGAATAATTAATTAAATATGGCTATTACATGGTTAGGCAGTTGCAGAAATAAAATGTTATTTGACCTCATAATGATTATAATTTTTTACTACTTTTGCTTTCCTATAGGTTACTTAGGGATGATCTATGTTCAGCTTTCAATACAATATCCAGTTCAGTAATGTTCAGGTAATTTCTGAACTACAACTTGCATGTATTTAATACATCTGTTTTTCTGTCCCTAAAAGTAGACAACACCAAGGAAAACATGATAGGACTGTGACATAACATCATCCAAGACTATAAACTTCAACTGTATGCAAGACAAAGCAATATTCTTAACTACATTTAAAAATAAACTGGTCCCTAATGTAGGATTCAAAGTACATCAGGAATAATAGTTTTGCTTCCCTGTGATCCAAGGTTATTAGCTTAATCTTTAACTAAAAACCTAAGAAAATGTTCACAGGTTCAAAGGAAATACCAGGCAATCAATCAGCAGACCATTACAAGTCTAACCAAAAATAAAATCTACTCAATTGTTCCCTCCAGCCTCAAGAAGGGCAAGAAAAGATAGAATTAGGTGGGGGTGGGGGTAATCTGAGGCTGCTCACATACTTATCTAGGTTTACCATGGAGTTGCTAAAGGTGCTATACTCTACAAGACATGTAATTCCTGTTGCACTTGGGAGTCCCTCAGGGTTCAATCCTAGGGCCCCCGTCTTCTTCAGCATATTCAGAATTTATGTTAATACTGCCTCCTGTCAAGCATCTATCATGATAAGATGATTCAACCCTCATATGTGGAGCATCCACAATAACTCGGCTTCTTATAGTCATACAAAAAGCCTTCTCTGATACTGAAATGTGGCTAGCAAACTCAACTCATTCTCAACCCTAATAAAACTAAACATATGATCTTTCATCCATCTAAACCTACTAACCACCCAGCTAACTTTTATATCACTGCCAGTGATGATACTAGGATTATCCCAGATTCCCAAACAAAACTATTAGGCGTAATTGACAACAAACTAAAATTTGACATACACATTTCTAACACAATCAAAAGGTTCACAAGAAAATGGGAACAATATATAGAAACAAAAACTTATTAACAGACACAGCAAGAATAGCCATAGCTAGAACCCACCTTCTCTCCTCATTCTTACATGCATCCTCCATATTTACCAACCTCAAAAAGTCAAAACTAAGTAAATTAGAATCACATTCAACCCATCACTATCAATGCCTAAAAAATCTTTCTTGGTTGGAACTACCTCACGTTATGAACTATAACCAGTTAATAATGGCCCACAAAATAATGCACAATCGTACCTTCCCTAAAAAATCTTCTACAACCCTACTCTAACATTCGTAGTCTTCGATTATCTAACAAAGACTTACTCCAAGTAACCAAAGTACCCAATACAGCTAGCAACTCTCTTTACTCTAACGTTGTTGCTAAAAATTGGAATACCCTTTCACATGGTATTAGATCCATAAGCAATCTTAATCATTTCAAAATTTATCTCAAAACAAACTTATTTGAATCCTGGCTCTGCACATGTAACACTCCAGGTTAATTATTAACTTAGCATTACTTATACAATTTGGCTGTACGTACTAACTCTGTTAACATATCCCTTCTGATAACACTACACAGAAGCATTACTAACTATGTACTACTTTGCCTAAGTGATTCTCCCCACTTAATTTCCTAACTAATGTTATGTTCCTCCACATATATAAGTTCAACCATATATTTTTATATATTCTAGTGTTTAAAGTCTTGTTCTACTAGTTGATACTATGTATACATTTTTGTTTTTACATCTTTATCCTGTAAATGTGTTAACATTCATTTTTTGTCAGTAATTTCTGTTACTTGATGTTATGATTTTGTATGTAACCTTAGGCTGGAGCTTTTCTCCCCAGGCCTCCACTGAAAATGGGCACTGTCCCAGTCGGGCCATCCCGGTAAATAAATGTAAAATAAAATAAGTAAATAACAACTAATTAATAGTAGAAGCTGGCTCCAGAGGTGACGGATACATTGTGGATATGCATTTTTGTCTGTGTTAAATTTAAATAGTCACTCATGCAAGAAAAGTGGAGATAAATGTGAAAGAGTTAATTTGACCACTACTGCCATGCTTGTTGAACTGCTTCAGTGTGATTTGTGCTGACTGTTTACACACACACACACACACACACACACACACACACACACACACACACACACACACACACACACACACACACACACACACCAAAGTTTATTGAGTTATCATATCCTCTTCATTATTAGGAAGGGAATGCACTCATCTTTATGCACATAATGGAATCTATCTTAGGCTAGGACATGAAGTCTTTTCAATTCCTGACACACACAAAAGGAGACTCTTTCTTGTTCTGCTTATACATTATTGACTTTAAAACTTTTTGAAATACATTTAAAACTCAGGATTGTATGCAAATGCACTAAACTACTAGTTTTCTATTTGATTTTTCACTCCTGATTATTTCAAAATAAAAGTTATTCTATTATTTTCTACTATTTACTTAGGTTCATTATTCACTTTTGCTGTGAACTGTTGTACCTTTTTATAATCAGGTGTTTTTCAAGGGTACTAAGGAAAAATAATTACATATGAACTTTTTTGAGTTGAAGAAATTAACCCAAAATCAACCATAATCCACCTTATAGGTCAAAATTAAATAAAACTATAAACCATAAATGTGAATATTTGTATGTTACTACCTCTTTTTTTCTGGCCCCCTTCGACACACCTGACTATCAGGCCTCTTCCCTGACACACTATGGGTTCAATCCCCTTGTCCAGGCAACAGCCCTTCAACACATTCATTCTCACAGGGATCAGTGCTGGATTTTCATGGCTAATGCTGTCATTTATAGTGGATCAGGATCATTTTGCTTAGGCCTTGGGTCATCTCACTGCTCTATGCCAAGAGAGTTGGCTGTTTGCTTTTTGCAGGAAACTTTGTCTGCCACATTCCCTATGTACTCTGACTCCAAGGTTGCTTAACCTCGGAGATGTATGGAATACTTTGCTTTGAGTTAAACAAAGTATTCCCCTTACTCTGACTTTGAAGTAAGCATATTTAGTACATTGGGGGTGCAAAAGTCAAGCTTTTCTGAACATGGGTAGCCATAGCCCTCATGTAAAATAACCAAATCTCTATTTTAAGTTTGCATTAACATTTTATTTGTTCTTGAACAGTATTTAGTAAAGCCCAGTTGTGTAAGCTGCACTTACCCATAACAACAGATTCCTCACTGCTGCAGTAGCCATTAGGTTATATGAGTTGTGACCTGCCCAGGACACAAGAACTGGTCAGCTTCACAAACCTCTGGCTGCCTCCCATACCTTTACTTTGCTGGCTGGACAGCACTGTGCAGTGAAGTCAGCACTGAGAGTGAAGCTTTGTTCAGGACTTTCTTGCTCATATGAAGAGAATGAGCACAGTCATCCTAAAACTCCCTCTCTCGTTATATGTACACACACACACACACACACACACACACACATATATATATATATATATATATATATATATATATGTGTGTGTGTGTGTGTGTGTGTGTGTGCAAATTAACAAAAAATGTATATCACAACCAGTAACTATATACAAGAGCAGGGAGATGGAGGGTTGGTGCAACTACTGCAGCAATAAAGAATTTGAACATCCATTGTTATGGGCAAGTGCAACTTACACAGCAGTATTACGTTTATTATTCTCACAGCTGCAGTAGCTATTAGGCAATATGGGTTGATTATCACATCCTATACAACCTGGGAGAAGGAAGGATATTGATCCAAGAGCCCCTGAAGAATGGTCCTAGCAAAGCTTTTCTTGGAACAGAAAAAGGAATCCAGTTTGTAATGCTTTGTAGAATTATGTACAGAGGACCAAGTATTTGCCTCTAGAATATGTCTACAGTCCACCACTTTCCAATATGCTATTAAAGTCAATAATCTAGTATAATGTGCATTGATACTACCTGGAATTGATTTACCATGGCAGGTATAACAAAACGCAAAAGCAGAGGACAACCATCTATAAATAGTCTGTTTTGATATGGATTATTCTTTCTCTGTCCCATCATAAAAAGTAAACATCTGCTTTGCTTTTCTCCAGGACTTAGTTCTGTAAAGACAGTACCTGAGATGTCTGTTTATCTTGTATCTATGGATGGGAAACAGAAAAATTACCCCAGGACTGCTACCTGTACTAATAATGGGCAGAGGTAGCTCTTAAATGCTTTATCCCCTGCATGGGTCCCCTCATATTTTCTGTTACGATCCCAGTTATTATCAATAGTGGTAGTATATAATTATTGGCCATGGGATGTGTACAGTCAATCTAACAACAAACAGGAGAAGAGGTTAATTAAATGACTAAAAGGGAAACTGGCTAGCCTTAAAATGGTCCACAAGGGCAATCTATGCATGCAAAAATAGATGCATTTTTATTTGAGACTGGGGTGTATTAACACTTCCATTTGTCTTGCGTGAGCAGGTCCAGTCTGACGAAATTTGTGGTAACTGCATTTGGCCAATTCTATAGGAAAGGAGAACCAATGTTGCTTGGGCTAAAAGGGATTCACCACAATGATTTTTGGAGAGATCTTCTGAATCTTCACAATCACTGTGGATCTCATCGGAAACAGTGAAAAGACAAAGGAACATTCCCAATAATGGGAATGAAAATTCTTCTGTTTTCCAGGCCCACTTGCAATGCGCTCTAGAGCAGAGTTTGTTCAGTTGTCTGTTTTGAAAAGGGCATATATATCTATTTGAGTTGTTCTTGACAACTGGATCAATTCCTGGAAGACCTCTCATTCAGTTTCCATTTGTGAGGGTCTGTCCTGGTCCTGCAGAGCTTTACTCTGATGGAAAGTAGGACACTTGGAGGGTAAAGAAATGCCATAGAGCTACCTCCGAAGCCATTATTGCCAGCCTACACAGAGAGTAAAATATGGTCCCCCCTGTGTATCTATCATACAATTGTGTTGTTGTCTGTAATTACATGTAGAGGTTATGGGGACCGCAGGTGATAAAGTACTTGAAGGCAGAGATCAGAGTCAGCATCTCCTTAACATTTATAAGCCTTGCTTTGTTTAAAGAGTTTCACAGGCCTTGTACGTTTACCCCACAAAAACAGCTCACAGAATCTGAGGCAGGTGTGGTTGCAGGTTGGTGTGGGATGTGAAGAGAAGGGTAGACCTGTATTTGGTTGTAACTGTTGTCTCTGCTAATGCATTTCCTTTTTGACAAAGCCAAAGATTGGAATATAAAATGCCAGTGGATGTAAATGTTGGATCCATGTATTTTTTTAGAAACTACTGAATATTTTTTCATATGTAACCTTGCAAGAAAAATCATGAGAATCATAGAAGCCATGAAAATCATGTTTTCAGAATCATGATCTGAAACTAAATGCAAAAAATGTATTACTGTATCTTTTGGGAAAACATCTACCCCAGGAACTACCACATTGAAAATATTCCCCTAAGAGTTGACCCAGTTGTTCAGAATTTGGGAACCTATGCGGACAGTGACCTAACTTTTGATGAAGATGTGTCTATTGTTGTAAGAAAGTCCTTCTACATTGCAGCGCTTATAAACAAAGGGATTTTGTCTAGGTCTAGGGATGTCACTGTTTCCCCTTTTATCAGTCCCCATTAGGCCACTCATTGAATATAATGTTCCCTTTGGCATGTGTCTGCCCACACACATGCAACAACTGTAACACCCACAGAGATACATTATTAAAAGGATACAAGACCTAAACAAGAAGAGTTGACCCAGTAGTCAGGGACTTGGATTCACACTCATAGACAGTAATATAGCCTTTGACTATCACGTGTCTACAGTAGTGAGGAAATCATTTTATGTTGCACAACTTATAAACAAAGATATGCCATCTATGTCCAAGGAGGCCATTGTTCCCCTGTATTCACCATTCATCAAACCTATCATTATGTACAGTGCCCATTTGGTATGTACCTAACCAGGCACATCCAACAATTGGAACATCCACAAAGGTTCCTCACTAAAATAATACAGGGCATAAGTAACATGTCCTATGCAGACTGCCTCAAGGCCCTATACAAGTATTCTGTCTCCTACAGGCTGTTGAGGGGAGATCTATGCCTGGGATACAAGGCATTGTCAGACTGCAACCTGAAGAACCTCCTGCATATCCACAAAAAACAGCACTAAAATTACCTGTTCTAAAGAGTTAAACCTTACCTGTGATATTAACAGGACCTGCTGCAGAGATAGATATGTATCCCAGAAATTACCTCTTCTCTGGAACAGGCTCCCCATCCATGTGAAAAGGGTTCCTCCCTAACTCAATTCAAGTGTAACTTGGACAATTGGATGGGGAACTGAAAATTCAAACCTGGTTTGGTTAATCTCCCAGGCCTCTGCTTGTAAATGTTTAATTTCCCAACCCCCTGCTTACACTTATCTAGGGCACCAGAACTTGACATATATTTGGAATAGACAGCTAAGCTTAAAAAGGCCCTTGTGATCATTAGCCTAGTATACACCTATGAGCAACATGCCCTACATGGACTGACTCAAAGCCCTGTCACTATGCTGTGTATCCTACAGGCTAAGAGGTGACCTGCATCTGCCATACAAGGTATCCTCTGACCCATTACTGATGGATTTACTGAACACCTGCAAATGAAATGGCATCAAAAATACATGGTCTAGGGATCTAACCCTCTTCTGCTACATCAGCAGAATGGTTTGGAAGGACAGTTATATTTCTCAGAGAATACCACTGCTGTGGAACAGACTACCCATCCACATAAACCAAAGTTCATCCCCGTCCATTAAAGTGCAATTTGGATCTATAGATGGGAATCAGAAAATTTACCCCAGGACTGCCCCCTGTACTACTAATGGAGAGAGGCCATGCCTAAATGTTTTCTCTCATGCACGTGTACCTTCAAATTATCTATGATATGATCGCAATTACTCTCATTAGGGGTAAGCTTTTTACTGAGAGGTGTCTAGAAGGCACCGTGGAAACACATTCCTGTTTGATGGAGCCAATGAGGATTTCTGAACATTTATCTGGAACCTCAGGTTCATCAGAAGAGATGAAACCATGCTAAGATCTCTTGACATCTGAGAAAAGACACTGCAAAGATGAGCAAATTGTCTAAATAAAGAACTATATGACTGCTATACAGTGTGCAATGAGCTATTACCAGAGCTAGACACTTTGTAAACTCCCTGGGAGTTGTGGATAACCAAGAAGGTAATGTATTAAATTGATAATGTGACCAAAACACAGTGAATATGAGGAATTTCCTTAAGTCTGCAGCTATGGGAATGATGTGATAAGCATCTGTTAGAGCCAATGTTACCAAAAAACTCCCTGAAGGGAAGAGAGGTAACAGACTCTGAACGGGCAACATTTTGAATGTTGGTAGTTTTACAAATACATTGAGAAAGAACAGATCTAGAACTTGTCTCCATGAAAGCTCTTTCTTTGGGATTGGAAACATCCTGAAATAGATACCTTTGTCCCTTTTTATCTAAAGGCACTGATTCTATTACTCCTAGGGTGAAAAGGTGTTGAGGAACCTGAAGAAAAAAAATCTGTTTGGTTTGGAAGGTGGGGTGGATATCCCCTGAAAGGGTTTTTTTGAATCCAGTGCCAACTGTAACCCTCCTTCAAATAAAACTTCCATATCTAAAGTTGAAGTTAAAATCTAAGACTTTTCGTCATCAGCAACCTTTTGGTTATGCACCCAGGCATATCTCCTTAATACTGTATCAGTATCAGTGGCCTTAGATACAATACTTGCACAATCATACAAACTGAACAAATGTTTAGTTCCTTGAAAAAGATTAGAAGTAATAGAGTCCTGGCTATTGTATGAGAAAAAGAACATTTCTCCAAAGTGGGTGGTGAGGACCAAGTTTCCTCATAATCATAGTACCGGACTTGTGAATCTTCAGGAGAACAAGTATTGTCTCTATTTCAGAATCCTGGGACAAACTTTCCCCAGGAATTTCTTTATTAACACTGCACATAGTTGAGGATTTGTGAGCTCCAGGATTGACAGACTGTAGTAATTGCCTGGATATTAGATAATCATCTTTTCTAACTTTAAATTCCATTTAAACCTTTTGGGGTTTTTTGCAAGTAAAAGTTTAGTTGAGGACTGACAATTATGCATTGTCAAGAAGTCACCATGAGCGTCTTACTGACCCAGAAAGGATGGCTCTCCCATGCTCAGATCATACACGGGAACAGACAAAGAAGACATGGCTGATCCCCAGTTCATGCTGACTTGAAGTAATACACAGAGAAAACCAGAAAAGGAAGTGTGTGGTCTGAGGAATGACAAACTGTTACTACAGTTTCACCCACTAGTGGCTGAACTGTTGACTGAACCCATGGTATCAGCAAAGGCTCTTTGGTAAGTTGCTTTTTCATTCTAGGTAAAGAGGGTGAAGAATCAGCAGGACCAGTGTAAGTATCCATGCCATTACTGAGGAGGAGGAGGTCTCAATGTCAGTAAGCATTGCTGGAAAGAGTGTGTTAGAAGGTAACTTGCTAAAAAGTATTCACAAGCAGCACCATCACACTTACACTTCTCTCCTCTGTCCCCTTTCAAAGTAATGCACAAGAAGCACACAAAAATCCTGTCAGAACACTTGAAGTGCAAATGCACACTGAGAGAAAGAGAAAAGGGTAGGTAGGTTATGACGAAGTGTGTACAAGCACTGAAACAGTAATGTCTGCTTCCCATTAAAAATTTTTATCCAGTAAATTTTCAGAAAAAGTTAATAAAGTTTACACAAGCAGCAAAAATGTACACAAAAACAGCCCACAAATTCATTAACTAGTTAAACTAGCTAAGAGCTAAAAATAGTACCCCTGACAGGAAACATCCACTACTTAGAAAAAATGCTATATTTTCTTAAGGGAAAATATCAAATAAAGCCCAAACTGAAAAATCAAATATTTTTTTCTTAAAAGGGAACAATTCTGTGGAAGGGTCCCCTACTGGAGACTTATCTGCCAAAAATGAAGCTTGAAGCCGACTGCTGCTCCTGTGAGGCCTCAGATCTGTTAATTCCAGATGGGGCAAGAAAGTACCAAAGAAAGTTTCATTCTGAATGTTGCTTTCCCTTCACATGGCTGCCCAATCAACAGCCAGAATGAAGGCATGGGAGGGAGCCAAAGCTCTGTGAAGCTGGCTGTTTGTTGTGTCCTGGGAAGGATATAACCCATATAGCCTAATGGCTACTGCAGCAATGAGAATGATCGACATCTGTTGTTCCGATGTAAAGATCAGTGTATCTTATAAAATATGCAGGGCTTTTAAATACATGCAAGTTTTTTTTTTAAAGTAGCACCAGATTTGAGATTTATCTGTTCTACAGAAAACCTCTGAACAAATCCTTTAAGTTACCAGAAAATAAATATATTAGCGTCCAATAGTTAAGCAGGCTTCAATTTCAATAGAAATCTTAAACAGAAAAACATATGTCTCTTAAAAGTAAGTGAATCAGACTATTTCTTCTAGTATAAGTTTGTAGTAGAAAGCAGTAAAATATTACCATGCAGAAATAGAACTTCGATATGGCACCACTGCAAAACAAAACTCTGTTAAAACAATTTAATAAACAATAAAAACTAAAAACATAAAAAGAACATGGAGATTCTATCTGATAAGCGATTTCAGCTATTCAGCCTTCTTCAGATCGTAAGGTATGACTCCACTCAAGATAATATAAAATGATAAATGCCCAATCACTTCTTAACTTTTTCACACACCCTTTTTGAAGACCAGTCAGGTATAATGGCCAGAGTACTAACTTGCTTTGTAGTGCTAAGCCATCATTGGATAAAACATAGCAACTTGTTTCCACTTTCACTTAGTTGCCAATCAATTGAGCGAAGAGGGACAAGCCTCTCATCTGTAGCCAGTAACATTCCTCCTAGCTTTTAGTATAGGTTTCAGTGGAGCTACACTGTTTAAACCGGGTGCACGCTTTGCTCGCATATTCACAATCCAGTTTACTTCACGTAATTCTGTGTGATTGCAAACATCTCCTGCTCTGATAGTTTGAGCCACTACTTCAATAGCTTTAAACTTAAAATTATGCATGGGATTTTCATTAACATGTGCTGGCAATTTCTTGTTTAATTCCACATTACTTATATCCCTCAGATGTCTTAGTATCCGATCTTAAAATCTTTGGTCCGTTTTACCAATGTAGAAAGCATCGCATTGGCAGCAGGAAGCTAGGTAGGCTAAATGTAAGGTATTACAATCCACATACACATTAAAAGTATATAACTTATTGGTAACCGGATGAATAAAAGTGTTGGCACTATCAATGGAGGCATAGGCTTTACATCTGTGGCATTTAAAAGTACATTTTCTTTTGGATCATGGCGTCTGGGTAAAACCATCTTTGTTGCATAACAGCCTCTTGATATTCTTCTTATTTTTAAAAAGAAATCGAGGAGCGTCACCCACAATATTTCTGATCCTGTCATCAGTAGTCAAAGCAGGCCAAAATCTCTTGATAACATCACAAATTTGTGTGTTATCATTACTATACGTCAGTGTACATTTTGTTCTCGGACTATTGGATCTAGTATTGTAAGTGACCATTTCTGATGGAACATCTTTTATAGAAAAGTAAGGTTTACCCTTACCTATCCTAAGGTTTCTGTGATTATTCTTCGTGACTAAATTGGCATCTTTATAGCCTCTTGCTTTTAGATTACTATAAAGTTTTGTCCGTTCATCAACAAAATCCCTTTCTTCTGTACATAGCCTCGAAACACGTAGTACCTGATTCTCATAGATATTTTTAAAAATGTGACTCGGATGCATGCTTTGTCTGTGTACATAATGATTGTTCCAAGTCGATTTCCTAAAGACATTCATGCTTATTCCTTTCATAGGGTGTATATGAATATTCACATCTAGGAAATCAATTTCTTCAGTCGAGTATTTTGCTTTAAATTCCAAAAAATCGGTACTTTGATTGATGCAATTTATAAACAAGTTGAGTTGTTCAGTATTACCTTTCCATAAAATAAAGATGTTGTCCACAAAGTGACCGTAATAAATCAAAATCAAGGAATAACAGAGGCTGGAGTAGGTCTCGCAATGGGGGACAATTCCATACAAATCATTCTAATATGCCCAATGGGGAAAATGGACAAACTGAAACCCATAAGTGAACTTCTTTGGCAAATAATATACATTCTTCCTACCATTGAAACAGATTTATTTGCTGCTAATGCAACTGCTGCTGAAACAAGTGAAGCTAGTACTAGTACCATGACTTTGGGGCATAACATACATAAACATGGGACAGATGCAAACTTGGATATAGCAACAAGTCCAAAAGAAGAAGCTGGGCATACATCAGTTAATTGGCCCCTGCCAGTTTTTGTGAAAGACACTTTCCACACGAACCCTCGCACCCAGAGCCAAGAACGCAAGCGCAAAAAGATGATAATGTAAATATAATTAGTGAGAAATTAGTGGTTAACTTATCTAATGTAACTTTGTGCTCTGAACAAATTTCCCTGTTGGAATGAGATCTGAGTTTTATTCTTGATTTGTCATCAGACCTGAATGAATTTATGACAGACATTAAACTTTTTTGTAGGAATATTTCTTTGAAATGTATTTTTGGTGGGGAGAACACTCCTGAGAGGAACCAACTTAGGAAACCCAGCAATTTTACACCAACTAACCACCCTGCAGTCAAACTTTTTCTGAGAGTTTGTGAGGATGAAGTCAATGAGATAAGAACACATCCCAAACATGGATGCTTCCATAATATTACTATGAAAGAGAAAGAAGCACTTAAACAACTGAGATCCATGGATCAACTGGTTATTAAACCAGCAGATGAAGGTGGCTGCATAGTAGTTATGGATGCGGATTGGTATAGAAACAAGATGTTGAGAATGCTCGGAGATGAGCGCACTTATAGAAAAATGAATAAACTCCAAGTTGACACCAAGATCAAAGCCTTTCATCATTTGCTATATGATTTACTAATGGAACAATGCATAACTAAAGAACTTTATGATTTCTTTAACCTTCCTCACCCTATGATCCCTAGTATAAGTGGACTCCCCAAAATACACAAAGATCAGACAGATCCATCATTGCGTCCCATCGTTGCAGGAAGGGACTGGATCACTGAACCTCTATCGGTTTATATTGAAAATGAGCTGAAAAGAGTTTGTCAACAGCAAGTACTGTTCTAAAAGACACTGGGAGTTTCCTCAGGGATTTGTATTTCAAAATCAACAAATTGGCTAGCTTTGATTATGTCATTTTAGTAACTATGGATATCACTAGTCTCTTTACTGTGATACCAAATGAGTTTGGCTTGCATGCTATAGACCTATACTTGAAACAGAATAAGGTCAATTCTGTTCTGCTATGCTCCTTAATAGAGCTTGTTTTGGAAAATAATATTTTTATGTATGGTGACCAGTTCTATTTGCAGACATAGGGAGTGGCTATGAGCATTCCATGTGCGATAGCTACTCGAATTTTGTATTAGCACAATGGGAGAGCATAGAAATCCTAAGTGATGTTAATCCATGGTTCATGCATTTGATTTATTATGGTCGCTTTGTGGACATCTTTATTTTATGGAAAGGTAATACTGAACAACTCAACTTGTTTATAAATTACATCAATCAAAGTAACGATTTTTGGAATTTAAAGCAATATACTTGACTGAAGAGATTGATTTCCTAGATGTGAATATTCATATACACCCTATGAAAGGAATAAGTATGAATGTCTTTAGGAAATCGACTTGGAACAATCATTATGTACACAGACAAAGCATGCATCCTAGTCACATTTTTAAAAATATCTATGAGAATCAGGTATTATGTGTTTGTTGATGAACGGACAAAACTTTATAGTAATCTAAAAGCAAGAGGCTATAAAGAAGACAATTTGGTCACGAAGAATAATCAGAGAGACCTTAGGATAGGTAAAGGCAAACCTTACTTTTCTGTAAAAGATGTTCCATCAGAAACGGTCACTTACAATACTAGATCTAATAGTCCGAGAACAAAATGTACACTGACATATAGTAATGATAACACACAAATTTGTGATGTTATCAAGAGATTTTAGCTTGTTTTGACTACTGATGACAGAATCAGAAATATTGTGGGTGACACTCCTCGATTCCTTTTTAAAAATAAGAAGAATATAAAGAGGCTCTTATGCAACAAAGATGGTTTTACCCAGACTCCACGATCCAAAAGGAAAGGTACTTTTAAATGCCACAGATGTAAAGCCTGTGCCTCCATTGATAGTGCCAACACTTTTATTCATCCGGTTACCAATAAGTTATATACTTTTAATGTGTATGCGGATTGCACTACCTTACATTTAGTCTACCTAGCTTCCTGCTGCCAATGCGATGCTTTCTACATTGGTAAAACGGACCAAAGATTTCAAGATCGGATACTAAGACATCTGAGGGATATAAGTAATGTGGAATTAAACAATGCATTGGCAGCACATGTTAATGAAATTCCCATGCATAATTTTAAGTTTAAAGATATTGAAGGAGTGGCTCAAACTATCAGAGCAGGAGATGTTTGCAATAGTACAGAATTATGTGAAGTAAACTGGATTGTGAATATGCGAGCAAAGCGTACACCCGGTTTAAACAGTGTAGTTCCACTGAAACCTATACTAAAAGCTAGGAGGAATGTTACTGGCTACAGATGAGAGGCTTGTCCCTCTTTGCTCAACTGATTGGCAACTAAGTGAAAGGGGAAACAAGTTGTTATGTTTTATCCAATGATGGCTTAGCACTACAAAGCAAGTTAGTACTCTGGCCATTATACCTGATTGGTCCTGAAAAAGGGTGTGCGGAAAAGTTAAGAAGTGATTGGGCATTTATCATTTTAAATTATCTTGAGTGGAGTCGTACCTTACGATCTGAAAAAGGCTGAATAGCCAAAAGCGCTT
This sequence comes from Protopterus annectens, assembly GCF_019279795.1. NCBI lineage: Eukaryota > Metazoa > Chordata > Ceratodontiformes > Protopteridae > Protopterus > Protopterus annectens. The sequence goes on from NC_056741.1 coordinate 776,753,654, forward strand.
ATCGGATAGAATCTCCACGTTCTTTTTAAGTTTTTAGTTTTTATTGTTTATTAAATTGTTTTAACAGAGTTTTGGTTTGCCGAGGTCCCATATCGAAGTTCTATTTCTGCTTGTTTATTTTTTTTACTTCGATACCTTCAGTGGCGACAGGAAGGTTTTTGTCCACTTGTCCTAAAATATTAACACGGTCATTGTTTCTTGTTCAAGCAAGCCATGCGGTAGTTAGTTTTGTTTGATGTCATTAGTAGATTTGTCTATCTGTTATGTAAACATTTTCTAACTAAAATTATTTGCTTTATACATTGATTCATTCATTATCCACTATTTAATCCAATATCCATCTCAGGAATGGTAGGGGGTGGAGGAGTGTCAGAGTGTATCCCAATGCTCCTTGGGCACAAGACAGAGAAACTAATTCTGGATAGCACTGTAATCCTTTGTGGCATTTGCTTTATCCAGTTGTATGTACTTTTTTTTTGTTTGTTAACTTTCTGTTTTATATTTTGGTTTTATGAATGCCATGTATGAAGAATACCGGTTTAAAGTCATTAATACAACTCCTTATCTGAGGAATGCACACACAATTAACTACAAAAATAAAGTGTACTGCCTTTCATGAAGCAGACCTGAGATTGTCAGGGGTTCCATTAAAGTCCATTCAGTAAAGTTAAGTCTTTGATACTGCTCTTTCAAAAATTAGAGACAGGACCTCAGAGAAAGGTGTTCATAGCCACTTAAGAAATGGCAGCCAAATTTTGTGAACCATGACTGATGCAGTTACAGAGTAACACTACTCCACATTATTCCACAATATTCCAAAGTAAGAATATAGTGCAGTTGCGTAAGCTGAACTTATGATGTTCAAATGATCACTGCTGCAGTATCCCTAGCTACATGAGTTATATCCTGGCAAGAATATAACAGCTGGCCAGCTTCCAAAGCTTCAAGACATCTTCCACATGGCCAAACTGTCAAGCAGCTTGAATTAAGCTGACTAAAAGACAAGTTTGGGCACAAAGCTCTTCAGAGCTTTCCAGACAGTAGAGAAAGGGAGGCTAAGCCCTGAAAAGACATTGCTAGGAACAATAAAAAAGTAAACGTTCATATACCAGCATAAAAAATACACCAAAAAAACAAGCAATATGGAGGGAGTGAGGGATTGGCTACTGCAGCAGTGATCATTCAAAAATCTACTGTTATGGTAAGTTCAACTTAGATAATTGTACTATGTTCATCATATTGATCACCGCTACAGCAGCCGTAGTTATACGGATATATTGGCAAATTCAGCTAAATACATTTGGGAGGTGGAAAGAGAGGAGTCCGTAAACCCATGGAAAATGGTCCTAGCAAAGCTTGATCTGGACCCAGGGAAGGAATCAAGCTTATAGTGCTTTGTAAAAGAATGTACAGAGGACCAAGCAGCAGCTTCTAGAATACTTCTAGAATCCAACCCTTTCCAAAAAGCCACAAATGAAACCAAAGCCTTAGTAGAGTGGGCCTTGACCCTTCCTAGAATAGTTTTGTTATGTTGAGTAAAATAAAGGGTAATAGCCTTAGATAACCATTTTGAAATAGTCTGTTTTGAAACAGGTTGTCCTTTCTTACCTTCACAGGAAGTGAACAATTGATCTCAAGATCTGAAAGATTTATTTCTCTAAAGATAGTACCTTAGTTGTCAGTAGACATCCAAAGTATGGTTATCCTTTCAGTGTACAATCAATATGCTGAACGTGGCTTGTGTGCAAGTTAACTGTGCGGGAGTCAAAATGAAGAAAACCGTTTGGGAGATGGTTGCAATGTTGACTCCAGAAGACCGAAGATTGGGACAGTGCAGACTGAGAGATTTCCCCTTTTCCGCACTGTAGTGCGATCTCAGAGTTGGAATATATAAGTGGCAAGGGGTGTGGGGGGTGCAGAGGTGCTTACACCCTGCAAAAAATGACTGTCCGTGCATTGTAGTATGGACACCAGAGTGCTGGAGTCGAATTCGACTTTGAATGCTTTCATGTCCAATCTTTCATGCTGTTTACTATTGTAAACATCGAACATGTAAACCACATTTTTGATAGGTTTACGTTGTGATGTTCACTGTTTCAATAGTAAACCATCCTTTCTCTCTCATTAATAGGTTCATGAAAGAAAATTGTGAGATGGACAGTTTGGCTTAAAGAAAATTTGGATACCACTTTGGGCATAAAAGAAGGATTAGTTCTCAAAGAAACTCTGTACTTATAGAAAATGAGATAGGGTTGACTCACTATAAGAATTGGAACTCAGACACACTTCTTGCTGAGTAACAATCAGTAAAACTGTTTTGCATGTTAAGAAACAAAAGTCATCCAAATTAGCTGGTTCAAAAGGATCAAGTGTTGGCCTCTCTAATACAAAATTAAGATCCCATGGAGAGGCATAGGTTTTCTTGGAGGCCTCTTCTGCAAAACCCCTTTCAAGAACATTTTGACATGAGACTGCATTTAAAGAGGAACATCAATGGGTAGAAATGCTGAATGGCAGATAACTGAACCTTGACAGAGGAATAAAAAGCCACAAAATAGTGACTCTCACAGATACGGTAGAACCAGAGAATAACTATCTCTGAATGGGGGCTGGTTATGTTGTTGGCAACAACTAGAAAACCTTTTCCATTTGCTAATATATGGTTTTCTAATAGCAGGTTTTCTTCCATGCATTAGTACCTGCTGCACATCCTCAGTAAACAGGTGCCTAAAAAGAATTAAGACCCTATCATTCAAGCAGTCAATTTAATGTGATTAATGTCAAGGTGTATGAAACATCCCTGTTCTTATGAGAGTAGATGGAGTCTGTGAGGAAGCTTGTGGTAACTATCCCTGACCATTTCCAAATGATAGGAAAATCATGGTTGCCTTGACCAGAAGGGAGTCAACACAAAGATCTTGGGGGATTCCTTCTGAAACTTCAGAAGCATCTGGATATTAGTGAAAAGGTTGGAAAAGCATAGAGGAACATTCCTGTCCAAAGAAAAAAAAGGCATCTGTCTTCCAGTCGTTCTTGCATGGAGTCCTAGAACAGAATCTTTCCAGTTGATTGCTCAGAGAGGAGGCAAAGAGGTCTACTTGAGGACTCCCGGCTGATGGGTCAAATCTTGGAAGACTCACTAATCCAGTTTCCATTTGTGAGCGTCTGCCGTGGTCCTCCTCAGCTTGACTGCCACACAGTTTTGCTATAATGGAATTTAGGATGCCTGTCGAGTGAAATTGTGCTGTGAAGCTATATCCCATTCTAATATGGCTAGCCTGCAAATAGGGTATGACCTGGTTCCCCCATGTTGTTGATGGACCACATGACTGTGGTATTAACCACTTGCAGTGATCCAGGGGACCAAAGATGGTTTGGAGAGTTGAATGTCTTGATCAGGACAAACATCTCCTTGATATTTGTGTGTTTGCGTCTGTACCTCATGTCCCACACCCACTGCACTTGTATCCCTCCTGAATCTGCTCCCCATGGTAAGTCCGAAACATCTGAGGTGACTGACTGCTCTGAAGGAGGGAGGGAGAGAGAGACCTGAATTTAATATTTGTTATCTCTACCAAAGATTTCTCTTCTAACAAACTCCAACTCTAGAATTTGAGAAGATAAAGGGTATTGATGCTGAGACCAAAGAGATTTCAGATACCATTGTATCTTCCTCACCAGGGGTAACATGAGAATCATAGAGGCCATGAGACCCAAAATTCTGGTGTATTTCCCTCATAGTCACCAAAGTCTGAGTGGAAAACCTTATAAATAGATCTAAATAAAGATGCATTTTTTCTGTCGAAGAAAAACACCTTGAACTGAGGTGTCTAGTTGATATCCCAGGGACAAAATCCTGCGTGAAGGAGGTAAGAAAGACTTTTGAATGTTCTCATGGAAACCCAGGTTGTGTAAGAGATCTCCCTCCAAAACAGATTCCTGACACTATGAAACAAGACTCTGCAAAGATAAGCAAGTCGACTAAATATGGAAAAATGTGGATACCCTGTAGCCTGCAATAAGCTATACATGGAGCTATACACTTTGTGAACACACTTCATGTAGTGGATAGTCCACTGTGATCCAGACACACAAAATCTTAAGAAACATCTGAAGTCTGGATGGATAGGGATGTGATGATCAGCATCTTTTACTTCCAGTATTTCCAGGAAAGTTGAAAGAGGAAGAAGGGGTAACAGGTTGTAAAGTGGCATCATTTTGAATTTGGGCAGTATCAAAAACAGGTTTAGTAAAGAAAGCTAAAAAAAAGACCCACAACTGGTCTCAAATCATTTTCGTTCTTTGGCACTAGAAACATCCTTGAATAAAAATCCTTCCCCACCTGGGAAGGAGAAACTGGTTCTATCACACCTTGGGACAGCATGTGATGAAGAACAGATGGAAACAAGAGAGTCTTGATGTAGAGGATGAGGAATGACCCGCTGGAAAGCAGGAATTTCCTATTACTGCCATCTGTAACCCTGCTGAATAATTTTCAGAACCAATTTGTCTGAAACAATCTGTTGTCAAACAGAATAAATGGAGATTCAGACTTTCTAGAAGAAAGAAAGGGCCAGGGTGCGAGGGGGGTCACAAGGTCTCTTGAACAATCAAGTCAGACATGTTGGACTGTCCTTGGTTTTGGGAGGTTCGAGATTTATTTTTGTAACCCCCTTGCCATTTCTTCTTGAACATCTGTTTATCTGAATTTTGTTGAGACAAAGTGTTTTTTGCCAAAACTGAATGAGGAGATAAAAATCCCTTGGAAAATTTGGAAAAGGAGGGCTGAAAAATCTTTGGGATTCCTTAGATCAGCTTGCCCCTTTAATCACACTTATTGATCACCTCTGCAGCAGAGGGGCTAAACATTAATCCTCCATACAAGTGAAAACTTAAAATATCGTTTTTAACACCATCTGGGAGGTTCTGAGAATGCACCTGTGCAAGCCTCCTCAAAATAGTATCAGAGGCCAGAGCCTGTGCAACAGAAGAAACAAAGTTATTTAAAGCAGATTTTCCCTCACAAGAAGAAACTGCAGATAAAATATACGAACTTTAACACATGAGCTTGACAATTCAAAATTCTAAAAATCAAAGTTGCAGAAGTATACACTTTTTCCAAATCTATCATTAATTTTCCCATCCTTATCAAAAAAAGTACAATTGGAATTATCTTAGTGCTTTTCTGCAGTGGAATCAACTTACGTTATAGCTGTTGAGTCACATTTGTGAAAGATGTATAAAAATTTAAAAGACCAAGGAACGTTATACACCTTATCTACCTTTTTAGGGGTATCTGGCTGACTATCATGAAAATTGGTGGCAGCAACATGCACATCCTCTAAAGTGGGCAGAACAGAAGAAATGAATGTAGGTTTTGAAAAATCTTTCTGTAACAATTCATCGCATTTTCTGAAGGACTGAGAAACCAGAGTGTTCTCCCAGTGAAAACACCAGCACATTCAAGCATTAGTCTCAGAGACAGAGAAACCCCAACAGGGAGAATAAGAAACTGAGCTCTCCTCTGAGTCTGCATCAGAAATCTGAGGGGAAAAATGCTGTATCTGTCCCTGCAACTTCCTTACCAGATTCAGAATCTGGAATCTCTTCAGGAAAAGAGGAATCACTCTTTTTTACCAGATAATACTTTACAAGAATGATCAAAAGCCTGAATTAAAACCAGAGCCAGACCCAGTCAACTATTCCTAGCCAAAGAAATTTGAGGAGGAGTAGATGCATGCTTGGTTTTCTGTTTCTTTTAAACAGGAAAAATTGGGCCAGCCATGTTACTAATAGCAGTAGCTGCTTTCCCAGAGATGGGCACAGCATTCTGACACAATAGGTAAACCTTCCCTGTTGTTTCTCCCAGGACCAAAAAGAGTGACTCTGCCTTGCTTAATGAGGGAGCCCGAACAGCTGCAGAGGGATATGGCTAACCTCCTGTTCATAGTGGCTGTAGAAGCAACACCAGCGGGATCCAGGGCAAAAGATGAGAGGACTGAGGTACAACAAATGGTCACAGCAGAGTTATGCACCTGCAGCTGAGGCAAATTGCTAGCCTGCTGAGGTAGCAAAGGCTGTTTGCTTAGTTTGTCATTTTGTAGCTGGAAGAAGGACCATCCATGGGACTGGTTGCCTGTTCGATGGTGATGCCAAAAATGTTGCCTCTTTCCCAGGGAAGACGAGCAGCAATTGTCAATAAAGATTACCAGAAAACAAAAGTTAAAAAAACATGGTAAAAAGAACTTTAAAATACTATGCTAGCCCCACAGAAGAAAGAAAAAAAACAATTTGTCCAAGAAAAAATGTTTTCAATAAATTTATGCTACTTTTAAACAGAAAGGAAAAAAGAATTCTCCATTTAAAAGTAAATTACAGTAATGAGACAGTCTGTTAAAGCACTCCTAGCTTTAAAAAATAACTTCCTTGAAGAGGAAAGTTATAAAACATCAATACATTTTATGAAAATGGAAGGGTTTTCCTCAAACCATATCCTATCCCATGTCTAACCTCATAAATAGATCCATATCTGAATGCAAAGTACCTAACCTGTGGAAAATATTCATATTATTCCACTCCACAAAGGCGGCAACTCCCTTGAACTCACCAACTACCACCCAATCGCAATTTTACCACCTTTATCAAAAATACTAGAAAGAGTAGTATATTCAGAGCTAACGCAATATCTCCTAAAAAAGAACCTGATATCAACATCTCAGCATGGCTTTCAACCCTCCCATAGTATCACAACAGCACTACAGTCATATACCAACATAGTCAACACCCATAGAAACAACAGACTTTTTGTATCCTCTGTGTTCTTGGACTTACCTAAAGCCTTTGATATGGTCAACCACAGCATGCTTCTCAAAACTCTATCTACCCTTAACATACACCCCCTCACTATATATTGGTTCAACAGCTATTTATCAGGCCACCAACAAGCAGTTCTTTGGCAGGACCAACTCTCCTCCCTTCTACCTGTATCCATAGGAGTCCCTCAAGGTTCCATGCTTGATCCTTTACTATTCTCCATATTTACAAATCAGATAGCTGCATCCTCTCCCTCTGCCTCTATAGTGCAATATGCAGACAACATGGCTATCATATGCGCCACCCCAACCTTAAGCAAACTTCAAACAATAACACAGCATAACTTTACTCTGGCTGAAGCATGGTTTTCTAACATTAAACTTATACTCAATCCCAAAAAAAACAAAACTAATTCTCTTCAGTCCTGGTAGATCTCCTGCACTAAATAATGATTTCACCATAAACTCCGAGGATAATACCTCAATCACCCCAACAACACACACTAAACTCCTAGGAGTAGTTATCGATAATCTGAAATTTGACGTACACATAGCTCAAACAATCAAAAAAGTAAACAAAAAGCTTGGTCTCCTGTATAGGAACAAGCAATTCATGACCAATTATACCAAAGCCACTACAGCAAGAACTCACTTATTATCCACCCTACTGGATGCCTCCCCAGTCCTGACTAATCTTCGCCACAGCGAACAAAACAAAATGGCATCTTGCTATAACAAGATTGCCAAGTTTGCTACAGGTGCCTCTAATAGATCCCATCACTGTCTTTCCCTCAAACAGCTCAACTGGCTTGAGTTGCCCCAACTACTTCTTACTACTCAACTCTCCACAGCCCACAAACTGTACTACCTCCCTGACAAAACTCCCGCACTACAGGATCTAATACAGCCCTACACTACCACCCAAGCTTTAAGATCAACAGACTGAAATCTCATAAATGTCATCAAACATAAGAATGAAGCGGGTTAAACTCTCTTTGGCTGTACAATAGCAAAAATCTGAAACTCACTCCCAAATCACATAACTTCTACAAGCTCTGCTTCACTGTTTAAGAAACTACTCACAACCCACTAATCTAACAATTGGCTGTGCCCATGTGACTCCCCAGGCTAATCCACTACATTGCAGTGTTGCAAGGATTCTGCCAAAGATCACCTATAAGTTTCTAACCTCTGAATACTTACTCTTACCAAACAATGTTTTATTCTGATGGTATTGATTTATATGTCTATGAAGAAATGTTAAATATGTTCTTATATGTTTATTTGTATACTTTAAGATTACAGTTATGTATTTTATAAAATGTATTTGTAGCATTGTTTTAAGTGGACCTTTTCTCCCCGGGCCTCAGCTGAAAATGGACCTGTGTCCAGTCGGACTTTCCTGGTCATCAAATGTAAAATAAAAAAATAAAGTAAAAAAAAAAAAATTAAAATTAAAAGGGAACTTACCTACCCAGCAAAGAAAGCACAGGCCATTCATCAATCTTCAAAAGCCTTAGAGACGTGTACTTTTTCAGTGGCATCTCTGAAGGGCTTTGTTCTCAAACTTATTTTTAGTCAGCTCATTGCAAGTCACTTCACAGTTCAGGAGTGTAGAAGGTGCTCTGATGCTTTAGAAGCTGGCCAGCTTTTATATCCTTGGCAAGATATAACTCGTATAGCTAAGGTTACTACAGCAGTGATCAATACATTACACCTCTAACTCTTGTAAAAACTGGAGATTATCTTAGAAAAAGATTAATTAGCAGTATGGGTGAGTGCGGGGGAAAGAAAAATCAAACCTAACATACGATAGTCACAACAGTTACATAATGAAAATTAACAAATTGGAATGTAAACTATGACTATCAAAAAATGTGTCTGAAAAAGTAACACTATACTGATATTCAGATAATATTAGGAAACAATGAGGGGCAAGAAAAATATAAAAACAAGAAATACAACCTCAGGATTTAAGAAATGCAAATCCGGATTATAAAATAGTCAGCTTTGGAACTAAAAATGCAAACTGTCTTAGCTGGCATGAATAAATGTTCACAGGTATATAATATAATATGAAAAGTGAGTGAGACATACCAAAGTTCATGCAACAGATAAAAATGACTGCAGAAAGTGATAATGAGATATCAAACATGAAATTAAAAAAAATTCCATTCAGTGCTCCTGACACAGAATGAACATTTAACTAAACCTAACAAGAGGGATATTCTTGGAAGAGGGGAAGTATCAGTCCCTTTGCACAAGAATTGGCACTGCAGAAATGCTCAAAATTGGTAGCAGAAACAATAAGAGTTAGCAGGATTTAATCTCATCATTTTAAAAGAACTGCCTGCAGAACTAGTCATACTTCTTCAGTGTTTTAATTTGATGTTTAACACTGAACACCAGAGGAAAACAACAGAAGGACAACGTGGAGCTCTTGAGGGAACAGACTCCCCAGTCAACCACTAATACACTGCAATCATAACATCAAATACAGATATGAGATCAAAATATAATTACAATAGCACAAATCAGATTAGTCCATAACAGCAGACTTAGAAAGGCTGCAATGTTACAACAGCATTTACAATTCAAAATATATTTAACTACAAATCAATTCTTTCCCCATGCCCAGTGAATACTTCATGCAGTCTCCAGGGTCTAATCACAACATAGTTGTCTGAGTGGCTTCACACCTTAAAACACTTTAGAAGTTTTCCTAATGTAGCACTTATGTGTCATGTCTACCTACTGCAAAAGGCTGGGTGGGGGGGATTTTCACTTGATTCCAGGGTCAGGAAATGCATAATACCCCACACAGCAGCAAACAGGGCTTGCCCGTGAGAGATATGACCTGAAAGAGAACATTGACATGTTTCAAATTGTCCGTAAGAACAAAAGCATCCACCTACATGCTCCCTGAACATCAGCCCAAAAATGAGGCTAGTTTAGTACATCTGGCAAAAATGTTTCCCGTTATTCAGCGCCAGAGAAGTATATCTTGACCACTAATCTGCTGCTTTAGGACACATTTTTTACTGTCCTTTATGATTTATAAAAAGAGGAATGAATAATCATCTTGGCAAAAGGCTTTAACTGTGACAAGGCTGTAGACAATGGTGACAATACTAACATCATGTCCTTATTAATAAAAAAGGTCCGACTCCCCCATATTTATAATCTTATCCAACTGTAACACCATGTAACACTTTTCAGACACCATACAGTATTTAATATCTGTCCCATCCAATGTACCTCGGACTAAATATTGAACATAGAAGCATGAAAACATCCCTACGGCTCAGCTGTACTTCAAACTATAATACTACATACAAGGCACTCTTACAATATGCTAAACTGGCGTTTTGCTTAGTGAAATTCAATTACCACTACCTTCAGTATAGGCTATATCCCCAGATGGACCAATCTGTGCCCAATCTTGGAGGCAGCAATTTGGTAATAGGGCTCAGAATCTCTATTCCAGCATACTTGGGTGAAGTAGCAGCCAAGTATGCATTCGTTCTCAAAATAATATCCTCAATGAGCAGTTCTACAGCACAGAGAGACTGAATCCTGACTTTATTCCAGTAAACAGGAGTTTAATAAGTGATCCCAGACCCTGACAAGCTTTTTTTTTTTTTTGGGGGGGGGGGGTTTAAAAGAGGCATTCAGGTATCCTACTTGTTATTGGGGAAGGCAAGGGATTCAGGGTTAGGGCTGCAACCCACAGTCTGAATGTATGGGGAATGCACTAAAATATCAAACATGGATTACTTCCGCACTGCACAGTGGGTGTGTGACAACTCAGGATATTGAGTAAAAAAAAAGCGTCTCTCTGCAGTGAGTACAGTGCCATATTGGGACACACTGATCTCCTCTCTACCTGCATTGCCAAAATTCTGTGATGTTCTCCTCACCCTATGAGGCACCCTGGTTTGGGATGAAAGCCAGAATAATGATCAATAGTGGGAGGTCTTGGCTAAGAGATCTAGGAGTGATTCTGGGACACAGCAGTTGGCATGAAAGAAACAAAAAATGTTTAACAAAATGGTATTCCAGATAAGACAGAGACAAGTTTTATAAAAACGTAACCTTGGCCACTCAAAAATGCTCATCAACCTCTGCATATGGGGACATATACTTTTTGTAACTATCCATGCAGAAATGTAATGAAGGAATGTGCAAAAGGAGAAGATGTGCAAGTGAACTACCAGCAGGTAGAAAACTGTTTCCTAACTCCAGATTTACTTCCATCTATTTGCTCTGCCCTTATTCTTGGCTGAAATTGATGCTATATAAACCCAGGCATTTCTTAACTCCACAAATCCAAATCAGAAAAAAAACACAAAGGAGAAGAGTTTCATCAGTTTAATCCATCCTGGTACCTCGGCTTATCGCCTTCAAGGGATGAAAAAATACAAGATACTCGCACATTAAATAGTGAATAAACAACCAAATTCAACTGCATCCAATTACATTCAATTAACTTAATTACATACAATAAATATTTAAAGTGACTAATGTCCCTATGTATATACATCTCATATAAAATACTTGAATATGACCTGCCAAGACTAAATCAAACCTGAACTATATACTTTAATTAATAACTTATTGGTTTAAACCTCTAGGAAACAGAGTACTAAAATTAAAAATAAGTGTAGTTTCCAACAAGTTGCTTTTTTTTTTTAGAAGGAACTTTTGAATCATCCCCATGTGCAACCATATGTTGGTAGTAGACCCCTAGGATCTTTTCCTTGTGGTAGGTGCAGTTTAAGTGGTAAAGTAGGAACTTAATTGACATCTTGATTAATGGGGTCAAATTCGTATCACATGGGAGATTTGTCAGTCCTGTGGTGTGGTATATATCTTGGGCTGTGGATGAGATAACGTTAGTTGGTACATTGGTCAAACCAAAAGGAAAGTCAGGGTGAGAATTCTGGAACATCTAGTGGACATCAGAAGGGCTAACGTCAACGAAGTTAAGGAATGAGGTCCCTTGAGTTGGTTTGAATGATGGGACTAATAAGGGAGGAATAAAGTGGAACTACAAAATTTTTGACCTTCAGAAGACAACACAAATGATAAGTTGCACAAAAGACAACACAAATGATAAGTTGCACAAAGTAGAAGGATTTTCTAACCAAGGCAGTTATATGGCCATCAATGGAGGGTTCTTATCAACATAGGTATCAAAATCCCTAATGAATGTTAAAGATTTAAGTGGAATATTATCCATATGATATTTGGTAGTGATGATAGATTTACCAAAGGAAGCTATGCTGTATTTTTTGGAAATAAAGGCTAGTCCACGATTAATTCATCATGTTTTGTTTGATCCCACTATTGCTGGACAATCTGAGTATTAGAATGGAGTTTGATAATGGCCCCCTATTTTCAATCATCTGCAAACATGTTTCATAGTCCTTGACATTTATTTTCATAAAGAGGAGTACATACCAAGGAGAAGATGGCACAGATCTCTGTGGGATACTACTGGTGAGGGTTTTCTCTCTTGACCAAATACCACCCTATATATACAGCATTGATTCTATCAGTCAGTTACCCAACAAACTATGTATGTGTTAATATTGAGTTGGGAAGGTTTGTCAATAATCCCAGCAAGCAAGATAATGTCCTAGGTCTTAGCAAGGTCCAGGTAGTCAGTGCAGACTTTATAGCCCTTATATATAACCTTGACAACACTTTCAAAGAGATCAAACAGGTTCAGCAGGAAATATCTGCTTTTTATGATGCTGAATTTGTATGTATCCAGGGATGTAAGGTCACCTGTATAATTTTTCTATTATCTCAGCTATATCTTGAAAACAATACTAGTGAGACTAACAGGTATAATTTACTCAGTCAGAAATACCACAACATCTATTCTCCATACTCTGGGGTTGTAATCAGTAGAGAGAATAACCAAGAAATAACACCACAGCAATATCATCAACTATATTTATATACCCATTTGGTATGTACCTCTCAAGACATCTGCAACAACTGGAAAGGCCTCAGAAATACCTCACTAAAAGAATCACAGGCCTAAAGCAGATGCCCTACGCTGACCGCCTTAAAAAACTCCAGCTATACTCTGTCGCATATCGTCTACTCAGAGGCGATCTCTGCTTAACATACAAGGCCATGTCAAACCCAGAGCTGTTGGACATGCTACACTTAAAGAAATCCCAATCCCTCAGAGCTACACACTCCAGGGATCTAAACCTTGTCATCACAATAAACAAAACATGCTGGAGGGATAGGTTCCTGACCCAGAGACCCCCCAGACTCTGGAATAGATTGCCCATACATGTCAAGCAGAGTGCCTCTTTGGACCTCTTCAAGAGGAACCTTGACGATTGGATGGGAGAAAGAAAATTCACCCCAGGGATCATGTCAGTCGCCCTTTTAGACAGGGGTCCAGGAAAGTAAATAATGTGGGAAGAAATAGCCAGGGAATTGCTATGGCTAGGCTTGTATAGGCCCTAGGGCTGATAGCCTAGTACCAACCTATGAACCTATGAACCTATATTATACCATATTGGTTTGGTGTTTTTTTTGATTGTTTGTTGGGATTTTAACATCACTAATTTATTCCAATTATTCAATTTGCTTTGTACAACCAGTGAAGAGAACGAAGCTTAAGACCTGGTGGAAATATGTTGTTAGATGGGACTTCATACTTTTCTGCAGACATTCTGGGATATTGTCAAGACCCATGGAGCTGGTATTTTGCATTTTGGAAAGTGTCAAAAGGACTTGGTTCAGAGTGATTTTGTGAGGGGAGCTGAATGGAATATGGGGGGATGGTGCAGAGGTTGAGGAAAAGTTGGAAGAGAATTGGTCTGCAAGAATATTAGCAATGACACTGGAATCAGAGAAGGAAATACCATTATTAACAAGTTTGTATGCAGAATTGTTAGTTACTTCTAAGTCTCCTTATGTAGCAATGGAGGGCCTTACAGTTGTATTTTAAATTAACTTTGCAGTCAGCCTTGCATTTAATAATGGTAAGCTACAGAGACTTACTTACACATTTTAAGTGCTATTTTTTTAGCTGAGCAGGAGATTTCTCTTTTTTAGTTTGTTGGAGTTTTACCAGATGGGTTAGTTTTAAATTTGTCATCTAGTGTTCATCAGATGGGTATAGATGCTGCAATACATCTATCAAAGAGGGAGTAAAATTCAGAGTACATTACAGCCTGAGGTACCCAATTTGCTTGGGTGGCATACCTTTGTGATTATCAATCATCATCATCATCAGCCCCCCTTTTCCCATTTTTCTACATGTGGTTGGGGTATCATGTTAACAGTCGCCAACTCTCTCGATTCAGTGCCACACCCCTGCCTTCTTCAACACTCATGCCTGACTGTTGCAGATCTTCTTTCACAGAATCCATCCACGTCTTTGTTGGGTGTCCTTGCTTCCTCTAACCTTCTTCCTGTCTGTCCCAAATCTTCCTCACTAGATTGTCTTCTGCTTTTCTACACGTGCTCAAACCACCATAATCTGTTCTCTTTGATCTTTTCTGCAACTGGAGCTACTTTGGCTTCTCCACACATGTCCTCATTTCTTCGTCTGTCCCACAGTGTGAATCCTATCACCTTTCTCAGGCACTTCATTTCCATCACGTCTAGCTTCTTCAACTGTTCTGCTTTTACTGCCCAGGTTTCTGTACCATACAGTGATTATCAATACGGCAGATAAATAGTAAATAACTGGTTTTAGAGTAATCCCTGAATATAACGACTTAATAGGAGCTCTAAAGCAGTTGTTCAGGGAGACAGTCATAGTGATACAATCATCTTTGATTAGGGATGGGGATAACAAATGAGATGGCATAATAGGGGGAAATAATTGTAAAGACAAGTTCTAGAAGATTAACATCTCTGGTGGCCAGGATAACAATGCAGTCATATGTTTCCATTTATGAAGTCCAGAAATCTTTGGCCATATTTTTTGTTGGTAGCATACATTTGCCTGTTTGGGTATGGATATTTAAAGTCACTTTAAAAGAAAACTTTTCTGTTTGATGATTAGCTTTTCTAACTGGTTAACATTCTCTGCATGCACCAAAGAAGTCATAGATCGGGTTCTATAACTGGCTATAATGTGATAAATAATTTTATGGAGTGCAACTAGGGTTTCAGTCAATTCAAGATGTGTACCATGCATAATCTGGAAAGAGACAATGGGTTGAAAATAAATATGGATATTCTCCTGTGATTACTGGCGGATGTGAATGTACAACAGAAATTATTTGGAAGGGGTGTTATTGCACTGTATCCATGTTTCTGTAATTTCACAAATGCTGATGTCTTCAAGAGTAAGGAAAGCTTCAAATTCAGAGACTGTTTTTGTTTAAGCATCCAGCATTCAGCAGTGATACATTGATATTGTTTGGACTGAAATTTGCTGAGTTGGGATGTCATCCAGATCATAAGGCACTACGGTGGTTCAGAACATCCTTACCAATGTAAAGTGTGAGGGGTAGCTATTAACCATTACATCCCATGCAGGAAACACACTGGATTTCTTTAGGGTGATACCAATTTACTAGCAAATATTAAACCAATTAATTTAGGATGTGTAGTGGACCTAGGAGAATTAGTGCTTTCTTTACTATGTCTGTGTATGTTGGCGTGATGTTGTCATACTGGTAATGAGTGTTGCTGTGGTGCTGTTTACTTGCCCATGATTGGGGTAGGAAGGCTAGCCTCATATTCAGATGAAAAGTACATCTCTCACAGGTGGTATGTGCTGTAAAAAGGGGTTTGTCAGTAAACATGAGGAGGTTGCCACATTGCCTGAGAAAACGTAAGCTTGATAAGGATGAAGCTAAAACAGGTTGGGTCTATATGGTAAAATGTAATGTTTTCTGAAGCCAGTTAATAGCAAAGATGACAGCGAATAAAATATATCTTCCCAGATGACATAAGTGACCACTCATTAACTTATATAATCAGGCAAAAGATCGATATTCCCTACACAGCCACATATAGGACAATATGGTCAAACAAAGACTTTAACCCTGAACTATTTTGAATTGAACTTAGGGCAAGTGACTGGTCTTCCTTAAAAAGCCTCCCTCTTGAAAAGGCAGTTAAATACTTTAACACTAAATTCTTAGCCATCCTAGACCAGCATGCTCCAAAACGTATTATAAAAATTAGGTCAAAACCAGCCCCCTGGCTCTCTAAAGACACCAGACAGAAAATACTACTCAGAAACAAAGCTTGGACCAGGTGGCGAACTACTAAAAATACTCTAGCTCAACTAACATTTACGCAGATGAGAAATAAGACAAAAAAAGCTGTAGTCTCAGATAAAAAAAAAAACTTCTATTGTCAAATACAGAAGACGCACCATAGTAATCCACAAAAGTTTTGGGCAAGCACTGACAGACTCCTACACCCAGGTCAAACTAGCACACCAACCCCACTAGGTAGTAACCACGAAAACCCAAAGCAAACTGCTAATGCCTTCAATATCTTCTTCACAGAAACCATTCAAACTCTAGCAAATCAACTCTCACCTGAGAGCTCAAGCCTTTCTACCTCCATTACTAGCACTCTCTCTACATTTCAACTACAACCCATCCCAACACACTTCATCTGCAAGCTCATCCAAAAACTAAAACCTTGTACTCTATCAGCTGACCAGCTACCTGCAGAAAGCAGCTAAAGCTGTAGCCTATCCTATATCCATCCTTATAAACAGAACCATTCCAGCAATCTGGTAAATCTCTCACATTATCCCCCTACACAAAGGTGGGAACTCCAATGAACATTCTAACTATCGTCCTATAGCTATACTATCCCCCTTAGCAAAAATAATGGAAAAATGCATTCATAGACAGCTACCAAACCATCTAATCCAAAACAACATACTTGTTGAATGTCGACATGGCTTTAGGCCATTCCATAGTACGACTACTGCACTCTTATCCTTCTCTAACTCCATTAACAAAAACAGAAATAACATCTTCTCTTCAGCCCTCTTTATTGATCTTTCCAAAGCTTTTGACATGGTAAACCACCAGCTGCTTATAAATATTCTCAAATCACTCTCTCTTGATGCTCAGGCTATAAAATGGTTCAGTTCCTACCTCAGTAATAGGCAGCAAGCTGTGCTCTGGGAGAATCACATATCTTCTCACCTGCCTGTCACCTTAGGTGTCCCTCAGGGCTCCATTTTAAGCCCACTTCTATTCTCAGTTTTCATCAATGATCTTCACTTAGCAATCCCTCATGCTTCCTGTATACAATATGCTGATGATTCTACAATTATATGCTCAGCCAATTCCTCACCTAAACTGCAATCCATAACTCAAAAAGTTTTTAACATAGTAGAATCTTTGTTTCTTCAACGTTGCCTCCTCTTGAACCTAAAAAAAAAACAAAGCTCCTGCTCTTTACTCCTACCCAAGTCCACCCCAATAGATTTCTCAGTCACATCTAACAACTGTATACTCATATCACCTGATGCTACAGCCAAACTTCTAGGAGTTACAATTGACAACAACCTCAACTTTGATACTCATATTAACAATACAGTAAAATCTATCAACAAAACAATCGGCTCCCTCTATAGGATCAAACCCTTCCTTACTCCGTTAGCTAGATCTACTATTGCCCACTCCCATCTAATCTCAACACTTCTCTATGCCTCTCCTATCTATACTAATCTATCTAAAAACAATCTTCAGAAGCTAGCTAAATCCTACAATAATATAGCCAAATTTGCCACTGTAAAACCATTCAAAACCCACCATTGTCAGAATTTAACTCAACTAGGTTGGCTGGAACTTCAGAATCAACTTAAATTTAACCAACTTATAATCGCCCATAAAACCCTTTATCAGCCTCTTAATACTCCAATATTATCAAGCCTGATCACCCCCTACAAAAATCTTAACACCTTACGCTCATCAAATAAATTACTAGTTAGCAGAAGTAAAACCAGTAACACAGCAGGTGACTCTCTCTTCTCAAATACAGTTGGGAAAAACTGGAACCATTTACCTAGTGAACTTACATCACTATCCTCCCTAACACTTTTCAAACAAAAACTTAAGATTTACCTTAGAACACACTGGCTATGCCCTTGCTGTAACCCTGACTAACCTTTGACTGTGTTTTAAACACTTTTTTTTCTTTTCTTTTCTTTTTCTACCTTTTTTACCAAGTCCATGTTGCTCTTTTACCACAAAAAACAGTAATTGTAAACTAAGTATTTCATTTACGAGATTACTTCTTTTGAGAATTACTTTACCTTATGTTATCTCCTAAATTGTATTGTCATATTAAATGAACTGCAACTATGTGTAAAATTATCTACTTTACCTATCTTAATGTAATCTTGTAGTACAGTTTTTCATTTGGAGCTTATCTCCCCAGGCCTCTACTGAAAATGGACATGTATACAGTTAGAGTAGCCCGGTCAACAAATGTAAAATAAAATAAATAAATAAAATATATACACAGCATTCATTTAAAATCAGTGGAAAACAGTTATAGTTAAGAATGCACAATATTCATAACCAACTTAACCAATATAGTTAATAAGGACCAATTCTTAGTGAGAGTTTGTCTGAGGAAATTGGCTACACCTGAAGTTATCTGTGCGTAGTCAGTATTCTGAGTTTATGGAACATAATGGAAGGTAAATAAACTGTCCCACCCCTACAAAAAAACATTTTTTTTTCAAATTTAATTTCTCCATTTAGGAAAATTATGGTGTTTAACTCTTGCTTGTTCACATTTGCATTAATAATTCCAAAACCGTGCCACATGCAAGGTTTTAAAATATTTCATCTTAAAGCTTACGCAATGGCAAACTTAACTGCATTAATATTTTACCTCTGTCTAGTGCAGGTAAACAGATATTAACTGTTGTTTTTATGGTATTAATTTATATAGACAATTTTTACGCTTTTTCTAAATATCTCAACAATCAAGTAACACAGACATAACTCCTTAGCCTTATATGAAAGCTCTCAGCTAGATGAATAAAATTCTGTTGACAGTATGTGTGTAACTTGAGTGGTTGTTTACAATATACTGCAAATGTAATATTTACTGTGACTTTCAAAATTTGGTTTAAGACATAGAACCTAAAGAATACACATTATAAAAATAGTTTGTCCTGAAGTGTTTGCTATTTATACTTCTTTCATAACCCCTATGGTTCCAGAGATATGAATATTTGTTTGAAATATGAGGACATAGTTTGATTCTTTCAAAAGGCTTAGGTACCACCTATTGGAAGTTACAGTGCAAACTTCTTAAGCTCCACTGTAGTGAATGAGTTAACTTGTACTGCAGTACTACCATCTAAGACAAGTAAAAAGACAACAAGGTCAAAGCCCACCTTTTTAATACAGAAATACCATATCAACACATAGACCTTTGAGGTAAAGTAAAGTTGTGTAAGTCCTACTTACCCATAACAGTACATGTTCAAACTTTTTCATGAATGTCAATTGTCATTCAAACCCACACAACAGTGTAAGCTGAACAAAATTTCATTGCTTCTGTCTCAAAGTGCAGACAACTCATACAAATACAACAACATGACTATTTAACAACATTGTAACAGTAGACAGCTAATACAAGTACAAGAAAACAACATGACTATTTAACAACACAGTAACAGTAGACAGTTGTTCTGACATAGGTTATTTCCTCATATAACTAGTAGCAACGCTCAATCAATACTGTACAAAATATGAGACTTAACACTTATTAACACTTATTAACACTTATTCTATTTGCACGGAATGTTATCTTGCCTCCTGATTATTGCACAACAGTAATGGAAGGACCAGCCTTGTTATTGCACCATTTAGAACTATTTGGATTGAGTACTGCACAGAGAAGTGTTTCCTTCAGCTATGTAACCGATTGATCTTATGTCCTGTTATTGCATATGTTCTTAAAGTTCAACAGTTTGATGGCTTATAGAAAGAAGCTCCTGCTAAATCTGGATGACTTGCAATGCATGCTGCGGTAACACCTGCCTGAAGACAAACAGGAGAACAGTCCTTGAGCAGGGTGATTGATGTCATTGACTATCTTTTTGGCCCTGCCTAGACACGGAGCCTCATGCAGGTTCTATAAAGATGGGAGCGAGGACCCTATAATCCTCTTTGCTACCCTCATCACCCTTTGGAGAGCTTTGCGGTCTGAAGCTTTCCTGTTCTCATACCAAACTATGAGACTGCTTGTCAAGGTGCTTTTGATAGTACCTCTGTAGACGGCTTTGAGGACAGAAGGTGGAAGGTTTGCTCTCCTCAGCTTTCGTAGGAAGCAGAGACATTGTTGTGCCTTCTTGAAAATGTAGTTAGTGTTTGTCGAACATGACAAGTCCTCAGAGATGTGCACCCCCAGGAATCTGGTGCTGTTCACCCTCTCCACTGTTTCCCATTTGAGTGGGTGATGTGCTTCCTGATTCCTCCTGAAGTCCATTATTAACACTTTGGTCTTATTTACATTCAAATCCATGTTACTGATGTCACACCAGTCGATCAGATGGTTCACCTCCTCTCTGTAAGCTTTTTCATCACCATTGCTGATAAGACCTACAACTGTGGTATCTGCAAACTTGATGATATGGTTCGATCTGTGCCTGGCAATGCAGTCATGCATTAGCAATGTGACCAGCAGCAGGCTCAGGACACATCCTTGAGGAACCCCTGTGCTCATTTGCTCATTATTATGTTCTTTAAGTTGTTTTTACCCACTCATACTTTTTTGGGTCTGTCAATGTGAAAGTCCAGTATCCAGTTACATAAGGAGGTGCTAAAGCCCAGCTGGACCAGCTTCTCTATCAGATGTTGTAGAATGAAACGGAGTCAAAAGGCAACCACGAAACGAAACAATCACCACCAGGAAGTCAGCCAAAGCTCTTTATTCCAAAACCAAGCAGACAAGGCTGTCACCAGCCACGAAAAAACATGTAAACGCCTTAATCCTCTGATAATGGACAGTATGCGTTTTCGTCAGATTCTTGACTTCTTCAGACAATCAGTACATTCAATTAACACAGTATATATAACGTTGACCATCAATTGATTAATTGAAATTATTCTGGAAGATCTGCTTGAGATTCTGTGTGAGCCCTCTGTCAAGTTCACTCCTATGTTTCTGTTAGTGGTGATTCAGTAGTTGGATCACCTTCTGTAGCGACCTGTTTCTAGCCAGCTGCAGCCACCCTATGAAAGGTTGTTCAAGGTTTGACAAAGTCTCTTGGTGAAAGTACTTACCTTCACACTTGTCTGGAATAAAAGGATATTATTTTTACTTTGCCTTTGGATTTTATCTACCTGCTGTTGGAATTTATATTAAATACTATCACTGTTAAAGACTATACCTCCAGTGCATAGATATATGCTGAACTTTTGGTTCTGTGCTGGGTTGCTCCTGAGCGTTTACATTTATTACAGCTACTTTGTACTTTCTTGGCTATGGAGCATTTATCCCTTGGGATATGGCACCCAAGAAGAAATCTGTACCCAGCAAGTCACCATTCACCGATGCAGAAAATTAGGTCATTATCCAGGCCTTATGTCACCATGAAGCTTTTATCTTGGGGAAATGCAGAGGTGTTCAATCTGCCTGAGAGAAGATATAGCAGCAGGTGGTTGATAACATCAGTGCTGTTGTAGAGCATGGGAGAAGTTACTCACAGATACAGCACAAGACAAGTGATATGATAGCCTCTGCCTTTCATAGGGTGGCTGCAGCTGGCTAGAAACAGGTCGCTACAGAAGGTGATCCAACTACTGAATCACCACTAACAGAAACATAGGAGTGAACTTGACAGAGGGCTCACACAGAATCTCAAGCAGATCTTCCAGAATAATTTCAATTAATCAATGGATGGTCAACGTTATATATACTGTGTTAATTGAATGTACTTGATTGTCTGAAGGTCGAGAATCTGACGAAAACGCATACTGTCCGTTATCAGAGGATTAAGGTGTTTACATGTTTTTTCGTGGCTGGTGACAGCCTTGTCTGCTTGGTTTTGGAATAAAGAGCTTTGGCTGACTTCCTGGTGGCGATTGTTTCGTTTCGTGGTTGCCTTTTGACTCCGTTTCAGTTTGGTTGCATTTCCCACTTTTGGTTTTAAGATGTTGTAGAATGACCGTATTGAAGGCAGAGCTGAAATCAATAAATAGCATCCGAATGTAACAGTTCTTGTTTTCCAGATATGCCATGGATTTGTGAAGTGCTAATGAGATGGCATTTGTTGTGGAGTGACTGGTTCAATAAGCAAATTGGAGTGGATCCAGTGTTGCAGGTTGGCTTGATGATAGATAGTCCTTGTTCAACTGCTCAAAGCACTTCATTACCATAGAGGTGAGTGCAACTATTTGGTAGTCATTTAGGCTTGCTGGCTGAGACTTCTTGGGTAGTGGTATGATTGTTGCATTCTTAAAGTACTTGGGCACTATGGCCTGGCACAGAGATTTGTTGAATATATCTGTGAGTACTGTTGACAGCTGAGCAGCACAGTCTCTGAGTACCCACCCCCAAATGTTGTCAGAACCCACTGCTTTTCTAGGATTAACTCAGCTTAGGGTACTCTGGAGATCCGCTGGGTTGAGGCAGAGCACTTCATCACCTTGTTTGATACAGAGTTTTGTTGTCTCGGTATTGTTTCCTTCATCAAACCTGCTGAAGCAGATGTTAAGCTCATTTAAGAAGTCAGTGTTGTCCTTACACTGAGAGGAAATTGGCCTGTAGTCTGTTACAGCCAGCATCCCTTGCCAGAGATGCCTGGAGTCCTTCAGGTCAGAGAAGTAACCTTGAATTCTCTGACCGTAGGCACACTTTGCCTCCTTTATTCCTCTGTTAAGTTTTGCCTTGGCCTCCCTGACAGCATTCTTGTCCTTCGATTTAAATGCAGCATTCTGTGTTTTCAGGAGCTCATATACCCCTCTCATCAGCCAGGGTTTTTGATTTGCCTGTGTGGTGATGCTCTTGGTGACTGTCACATTATCCACACTCTGAGATATAGGCCATTACAGACATTGTGTGCTCCTCTAGGTCGATGTGGTGATCCACTGTGGCCTCATCCTTAAACACATTCCAGTTTGTGCTTTCAAAACAATCCTGTAGTGTGGACACTGCTCCAACTAGCCATTCCCTTACTTGTTTCTTTGATGGTTTACTTCTGTTTAACAGTGGTCTATAAGCAGGAACTAGCATAATGCCAAGATGGTACGAGTTACCCAAATGTGGATGAGGGACTACCGTATAAACTAGTTTTACACCGGTGAAGATCTTGTCCAATATGTTCTACCTCATTGTTGTGAAGTTCATGTGCTGATGGTAGCAGTGTAGTACAGAATTCAGGTTGGCTTGGTTGAAGTCACCTGCTATTATGTAAGCAAACTCTGGACTCTTGTTCTGCATATCATTTATGTACTGATAAGGTGTGGCTAGCGCCTCATTGGTATTGGAACAGGGAGGGATGTAAACAGCTGCGATGCACACACCACTAAACTCCCATCGCAAGTAGAAGGGTCTACATTTTAGCAATATGAACTCAATGTTCTCGGAGCAGTGGGTGGTAACCAGCTCTCACAGTTGGTACACCAGTTGTTATTTACATAAATACAAACACCCCCTCCTCAATATTTACTACTGAAAGGCTGGTACCGGTCAGCTCAAAGTAGTGTCATCCCATCCACAGAGATTGCACTATCATTTACACTGGAGTTTAATCACATCTCTGTGAACACAAGCAAAAAAGAAGTTATGTACTTACCATAACATTCCATGTGAGTTGTTGTTCTCACCTTCATTATTACTGATGGGTTCGGAGCCGATCCTCAGCTCCGAGTCGGCCAATTTGCAAAGCTCGAGGTCAAACCATATCCCACAATGCACCACTACTTTCCCCAGATCTTGTTTGCTGCAAACTAGCCTAAAACCTACCCCAGATTTCAAGGAAATCATACAGATCACTTGTGAGAGGAAACTCCTCAGGAGAACCATAATCAAGATTGAACCACTCGAACTTCCAGAAATTGGATGGGGGTAGGTGGGGGTTGTAATAATGAAGGTGAGAACAACAACTCATGTGGAACGTTATGGTAAGTACATAACTTCTTTATGTGAAGTTGTTCAATCTTGCCTTCATTCTTACTGATGGGTAGCGTCCCCAGCACCACAATCTTGGGTGGTTCACGGGAGTACCTGCTTAAGAACAGTAGACCCAAATGAAGCTCTGTCCCTAGAGGCCTTGTCTACTTTGTAGTGAGATATAAATGTATGTGGCTTTGACTAGGTGGCAGCTGCACAAATTGAATCAGGAGGTAGCCTGGTCAAAAAGGCTACAGAAGTAGAAACCGCTCTTGTAGAATGAGCTTTGACTTTGTCATGTAATGCAATGCCTGCTTCATGGTAAACAAAGGATATACAATTAGAGAGCCATTTAAACAAGGTAGATTTGGATACTGGTGCACCTTTTTTAGAATCCAAGAAGGAGACAAACAGCTGATCAGCCCTTCTATTGTCTTTTGTCCTGTCCAAATAGAAACAAAGTTGTCTATGGACGTCATGTTTGTGAAGCATATATTCCAACTGATTTGAGTGATTGGGAAAGAAAACAGGTAATTCAATCATCTGATTAAGTGTGAATTCGGAACAAACTTTTGGTATGAACGACGGATTCATCCTGAGGGAAACCCTATCTTTGTGAAATATTAAGTATGGCATATTAATAGAAAGGGCTTGCAATTCCGAAATTCTGCGTGCTGATGTAATGGCCAGCAAGAAAATGGTCTTCCAAGCAAGATATTTCAGCTCACAAGAAGAGGCAGGTTCAAAGGGTGGGAGAATAATCTTGGACAGGACTAGGTTCAAATTCCACAGAGCAGTAGGAGATCTGATTGGTGGTTTTAAGCGCATCATACCCTTCAAAAAAGCCTTAGCCAACTTGTTAGACATAATACCATTTTCATACGCACCTATATGAAAATTAGAAATAGCAGCCAGTTGCACTCAAATGGTTGCTGCTGCACCTCCTTCATTGAACAGTTTTGTGAGAAATTCCAAAATATCCGAAATGGAAGCCAGAAAAGGGTCAATGTTATTTTGCTGAGTCCAGATGGAAAACCTTTTCCACTTACTGAGATAAAGTTTCCTGGTTGAAGATTTGTGTGACGACAAGAGAATATGTCAAGCCTATTCTGATAAATTCTGGAACCTGGCTAATCTGGGAATTGGAGCAGCCAAGCTGTCAGTTTGATGGACTGGAGAGAAGGGTGAAGAGCTCCTGATGAGTGGGTCAACAGATCTGGCACTGGGTCCAGGATCCAAGGTTCCTTCAGTAGATGAGGCTTCAGAAAAGCAAACCAAATTTGATGAGGCCGATATGGGGCTATTAAGATGTGTCCTGCCCAGAAAACTGGCTTTCTGTAAGACTTTGGGAATCAGGGGAAATGGAGGGAAAGCATAAAGAAGTTCGGGGGGCCAATCGTGGACGAATGCATCCCTCAGGGGTTGTCCCTGTTGAGGGATCAGGGTAAAGTAGTTGCTGTACTTGGTGTTTGTGGGGGTGGCAAAAAGGTCACAGCAAGGCTGGCCCCATCTGCGGAAAATCATTTCCGCTATTTCATTCTTGAGAGACCACTCGTGGGATAACAGAATAGCTTTGCTGAGTCCGTCCGCTATCACGTAGGATTTCCCCGGGATGTGCGTTGCTATCAGAAATCACTGGGTGGATTCTGCCCATGTCCATAATCTTAGAGCCTCTCGACATAGGGGTTAAGATTTGGTTCCTCCTTGTTTGTTTACATACCAGACTATGGACATGTCTGACTGGATCGCAATCGTACCTAGAGGAAGAGAGACTTGGAAGGACTGCAATGCTAAAAGAACCACTCTCATCTCCAGGATGTTTATGTGCAAATGAGCCTCGTGAGCCTGCCATGTACCTTGGGCTCTCCGTCCCTGATAATGCCCCCCCACCCGATCAGGCAGGCATCCATGGTCACTGTTGCAACTGGTGCCTGGAGGACAAATGGACGTCCCATAGTCACCGTCTCGGACGTTAGCCACCACTGAAAATCGTCCTTGCAGGAGTTGGTTATCAGAACTGGATGATTCATCGTTAAGTCCTGAAATGTCCACTGTATGAATAGCAGCCACTGAAGAATGCGCATGCAAGATCTCGCTAGGGGTATTGCAATAATCGTTGCTGCCATAGTGCCTAGCAACTTGAGAATCTGTCATGCTGGTGCTTTTTGTCTTGACAGAAGATCCACAATTTGTTGTTGTAGGGTAAGCACTCTTTCTGGAGGGAGCTTTAGGGACATGCTGACCATGTCTAAGTCTGCTCCTATAAAGACTGTATGCTGCGATGGCAATAAAGCAGACTTTTCTGAATTTATTGTAATACCCAGTTGGAAACATAGATCTGAGGCAGTGTCCCTTGCCCGAATAAGTT
The DNA here is from genome assembly GCF_019279795.1 of Protopterus annectens. Taxonomy (NCBI): domain Eukaryota; kingdom Metazoa; phylum Chordata; order Ceratodontiformes; family Protopteridae; genus Protopterus; species Protopterus annectens. The sequence continues at coordinate 776,779,937 of NC_056741.1, forward strand.
GATGCCTGGTGGGGGCAGTGAGGAGCCAGTTGTCCAAGGAAGGAAACATGCGGATTCCTAAATGTCTCAAGTGAGCCATGACCACTGCCATGCATTTGGTGAACACTCAGGGGGCTGTAGAGAGACCAAAGGGCAGGGCCCGAAACTGGAAGTGACTGGCTCCCATTCTGAAGTGCAGATGATCCCTGAATGGTCTGGCCATTTTGATATGGTAGTATACATCCTGGAAATCTATAGAGCACATCCAATTGTCCCTCCCTAAAACCAGGAGTATGGACTGAAGCGTGACCATCTGGAACTTCGTCTTTACCACATATTTGTTGAGTCTGCTGAGGTCCAAAATGGGTCTCCAGTCCTCTGTCTTCTTTGGTACCAAAAAGAATCTTGAGTAAGTTCTGGATCCTTGCTGGTCTGCTGGGACTGGCTGGATGACTCTTTTTTGCAATAGTTTTTGGACCTGTATGGATGCCACATCCCACAGACTGGGTGGAACGTCTGGGATTCCTTTTGTTGGGCTGGGTTGTGAAAGAAAGGGGATGGAATATCCTCTGCATATAATGTTTTGTACCCATCGGTCTTCTGAGATTTTTAGCCAGATGCCTAGATACAAAGACAAACTTTCCCCAACTGCCTCCAGAGCAGGACAGTCGGGCCTCCTTTCAGGAGCGCTGATAGGGCTTCCCAAGAAACTGATCCCTAACACCCTGGTTCTGCAGACCCCCCTCTGCCTCATGGGCATTGTCTTCCACCATTGCCTCTCCCTCTGGAGGAGGCTTCACCTTGTGAGGTCGGAAAGGCTCCTTGGGTCTTACGGAACCACATTTTCCCTCCCCATTGACCTTTGGGATAAGGTCTGGTAGGGGTAGAAAAACGGACTCCTACAGCAGATAGAGTCATACCATCTTGCTCACATCTGGTGTGGGTCTCTTTAACTTTTGGTCCAAACAAGGAAGAACCATCGAAGGGGGCATTCACAAATGACTTAAAAGGTTCCGCAAAAGAACATAAATGCATCCAGGAATGTCTTCGCAAAGCAATTCCTGTACCCATTGCCCTACTCGTTCCATCAAGTGTGTAAGACACGAGGCGCATGGAAGAGTTTACGATGGAATTGAGGGTAGCAAGCTGAGATGTCACTTTGTCCACCACTGAATCAGCTACTGCACCCTGGAGAGTATCTCCAAGCTCCTTCAGGAGATCTCTCTGAAGCCTTGTGAAGTGGGTTAGATAGTTCAATGCCCAAAGGGCAAAGGTCTTAGAACTGAACATGCACTTCCCGAATCTGTCCATGATCCAAGATTCTCTATTAGGAGGATGGACAGACGTAGAAGTCTCTGACATCTCTTTCTTAGTGGCTGCCGCCACCACCATGGCATCAACAGGGATGGGTTTGGATAAAAAGGACTTATCTTGAGGCGTTGAAATGTATTTGATGGGCATCCTAGGGACAGACTCCATAGAATCCAGTGACTCCCATGCCCTTTGAGACAAAAGATCCATCAACTCATCATAGGATGGAGACACCCAAGAGGTGGAGGGTAGAGACTGGAAAGCCTCCAGGAGCACGATTCATCCTCAGTAGGGTTTAGGGCCTGCCAGTCACACCTCTGCTTAAGGATTTCAAGGATATACCCAAAGGAGATATCCTCAGAGGTGGACCTTGGGGACCCTTCTGATTCCTCCAAATTGGTGTCTGACGTGATGGATTTTTGGAGGGAATCTAAAGGTCTCCTCTTACATGACTTCTTCTGAGGGACCTCTTCAGTGGGAACTTCTGGGGAGGTCTCGGAAGAGCAGGGTTCTCCCAACGGGGCATCCTGAGGCTCTGGGTTTCTACGCTTATGGTGGATCAGTGGGAGTGGAGAAGATTCAGGTGCTTTTCGGGAGGATGTGGCCATATTGAAGGTTGTGGAAGTCTGGGGGACAAAGCCCTCCTCATGGCATTGAAGGCACCACGGCTCTGATGCGAGGAAGCACCCGTGTCCAAAGACACCTCCCGCACCAGAACTGCCAGCTCCGAGCCAGAGGTAGGAGCCAAACTCACCCTCACCAAAGCCCCAAATGGGAGAGTCAGAACCGACATATCGGTTCGAACCCCCCCCCCCCCAGAACCAACAGGAGAGTGTCAGCTCCCAGATTCCACCACCGGAGCAGAGGACATCAGAGTTGTCGGTACCTACAGGTCAGAAGTGAGTGTCGGTACTGATGGTTCCACAAACAACTGAATAGCCTCTTCTGGCTCTGATGTCTCGATTTGAGGAGGAGCAGAAACAATGGGAGATGACTTTGTCGGTTCCGAAGCACCTTGAGTCGAAGCCGACAGAATTTTAGCTAGTGCTGGATCCTGTAAAAGTCTTCGCACCACTCGATTCATGTCCGAATCAGAGAGTCCGGAAGTCTGAGAGGAAACCACCGACGGAGCCAGTGGACCCAGAATTGGGGATCTCAAGGTAGGAGATACCGGTTCCATGACTGGGGACCGGCTCCCACCAACTACCTGCACGGTCGGTTCTGATGACAATGGAGCCGAGACAGGTGCTTTCTTGGATGATTTCGGAACCGAAGAGCCCTTTGGACCCATACTAGTTGAAGAAGCTGGTGAAGGTGGTTTTGGTTTTCCTGGAGCAGAATCCAAATTTGATTGAAAAGCAGACTTAATTCACACTCCACTAACTTACGTTTCCTTTCAGCCAAAACTCTAGCGCTGAAACCATGGCAAATGCAGCAAATCTGTAGATGGACCTCAACCAAGCAATAAACACATGTGGAGTGGCCATTAGTTATAGACATCTTCTGATTGCATTTAGGGCATCTTTTAAACCCTGATTTTGCCTTCTCAGACACAGTAACAAGAATACAGTAGTCTGCAAAGAAAACAATATATTTTCAGCAAAAGAAACTAAGCCTAACCGGCTATAATTACAAAAAGGCAGCTTACTGTAGCGGATTCCTAAATGTCTATAGCAAACACAGAATAAGCCAAACAGGCTAAAGGAAAATAAAAGAAAACAGCATAAAAACTGCTAAGTGCCTAACTGGCTAGAAAACTGCAAAAGCCTAACTCGCCTAAAGGATAGGGCATAAAAGCCTAACGGCTACACACAGATAGAAAAAAAAAAAAAAAAAAAAAAAACAGGGGCCAACGCCCAACAAACTAGAAGAGATGGTTTATGACAAAAAAGAGATATAATCCATAAATGGATAAACTGTCCTAACTACAAGTCTATGTAAACACTAACTAACAAGAAAAAATAGGAATATTTTGAAAATTTTAGCACAAAATAGTAAACTTATCTCTCCAACAGCCCGAGCTGTAGAGAAATGAACAATCAGTTGCAGCGGCAAACTAGATCTGGGGAAAGTAGTGGTGCATTGTGGGATAGGTCATAACTACATATCTATGTAAACACTAACTAACAAGAAAAAATAGGAATATTCTGAAAATTTTAGCACAAAATAATAAACTTCTCTCTCCAACAGCCTGAGCTGTAGAGAAACGTACGATCAGTTGCAGTGGCATACTAGATCTGGGGAAAGTTGTGGTGCGTTGTAGGATAGGGCTTTGGCTGCGAGCTGTTAGAGACCTCGAGCTTTGCAAATTGGCCAACTCCGAACCCATCAGTAAGAATGAAGGCAAGATTGAACAACTTCACATCAACTGTTTCTCACCTCACTTTGTGTGGAGAGCTCCAGCCTTATGTAGTCCATCTTATTATCCAGGCAGTGAACATTTGCCAGTAGCACAGACAGAAGTACAGGCCTGTGAGGGTTAGCCTCGAGTCTGGCAGTTAGGCCTGCCCGTAAAGCAGTAGCCTATGGGTAGTGTCCTTCCAAGGACACAGCACCTGGACAGATTACCAAAACTTTAACCTCTATTTCACTCCCTCTTTCTGCTGATGGGCTGCAGTGTTTTGGAAGGGAAGTATAGCAGCAACCAGAATGAGGTAAATTTGCAGGATTTTATTGCCCTGAGAAAGAAAGCAAGTTTCATCCGGAGCCAATAATCAACAATCAATAATTAACATAAAAATCATCCAAACAGTAACAACGGGAACAAAAGAGGTTGGATCCCACCTCAGTTATCTACAAATGGGGATGGTAGGTGGGCAGCATTGAAAAATTACAAACATCTACTTTTGTGGGTAAGTAGGACTTACACAACTGTACTATGTTATTAATTCTCACTGCTGCATTAACTTACGGTTAGAGTCCCAAAACTTACCCTACCTGGGAAGAGTAAAGATATGGATCTAGAAGCCCACGGAGAATGGTCCTATCAAAGCCTGACTTAGAAAATAATCCAGTTTGTATTTCTTTGTGAAGCTATGAACAGAGGACCAAGTTACTGCCTTCAGAATACTTCTGGAGTCCACACCTTTCCAGTATACCACTGAAGTAGGAAAAAAACACATCTAGATATAGCTTGTTTAGACATGGGTTGGCCTTTCTTAGTCCGAACTTGGGAAGGAAACAGCTGTTTAGCTTCTTAAAGGACTTGGTTCTTTTAAGGAAGTACCTGAGTTGTCTGTACACACCCAATGTATGTAGAATCGGTTCTCCCTTGGTGTTTTTTTTTTGTTTTTTATTTACTCTGGGAAGAAACTTGTGAGATTGATGGCTTGACTCAAAGCACACTCAGAAACAACTTTAGGCATGAATAAAGGACTAGTGCAAAATGCCACCTTATCCCCATGGAAAACCAAATAGGGTTCAACCACCATAAAAGCTTGCAGCTGAGTTACCTGCCTGGCAGATCGCAAAACATCAAGTAAGACATTTATAATTCAAGTAATGAACTGCATATAGGTCTGAGAGGCTGGTTCAAAATGAGTTAAGGTCAGATTTCCCTAGAACAAAATTGAGATCCCAAGGAGGAGGAATTTACTTTCGAGGGGAGTCTAGTATGAAACACTCCTTTCTGAACGAGACTGACCACATGCAAAAGAAAAAGGGTGATCCATAGGCAGACAAGCTGAAATGGCAGCAAGATGCACCTCAATGGAAGCATAACACAAGCCATCTTTAAGTAACTCTCACAAATATTTAAGAACAAGAGCCACTACTTCCCTTTCAAGACCCCTGTGACTGGCAAGGAACCAACTAGAAAACCTATTTGATTTGCCAAATTAAGACATTAGAGTTGCCTCCTTCAGTACTTGCTTCATTTCCTTATGAAATAGGTGCCTAAATGTATTAAAAGTGAATCATCCAGGCCATCATTTTTGTAGACTGATGTTGGGGTATATCAAATTCTACTTGTACTGTGTAGCAGATCCAGTCTGTGAGGAAGCTTGTGGTAATTGCCCTTGGCCAATTCCATAAGAAGGTAGAACCAATTTTGCCTGCATGAAAAGGGAATCCACACAATGATTTTTAGTATTTCTTTTTCTTAATTTTTAGAAGTAGCTAGGAAATCATTAGAAAAGATGGAAAAGCATACAGCAACATCCCCGATCAAGGGAATGACAGAACATCTGTTCTCCATGCCTGGCTACTAGGATGTCTCTAACAGATTTTTTTCTAGGTGTCTGTTTTGTAAGGAGGCAAACAGATCTATTTGAGTTGTTCCCCACATGTAGATCAAATCCTGGAACATGCCTGCATTGAGTTTCCATTTCTAAGGGTCTGTCAAGGATCTGCTGAGTCTGTCTGCCACAATATTTTGCTCTGAGGAAAAGTAGGAAACCTGAAGAGTCATAGAACACTGAAAAGCTAACCCCAAAGCTATTACTACCAACCAGCAAAGCTGGTATGATCCCCTTTTTCTTTAAGATACCACATCACTGTAGTATTGCATGTAACCATCTGTAAAGAACCTGCAGATGTTGCAGAGATTTCAAAGCATGAATCACTGCTAGCATATCCTTGATGGTTATGCACTTGGTCTGTTCAAAGAGTTCCACAGACCTTAGACTTTTAATCCCATGGAAACAGCACCCCAAGCATAATCTGAAGAGTCTGTCTGGACAGACTGAACTGGGGTCGGAAGACAGAAGGGGAGTCCTGAATTGAGAGTCATTTTATTCCTACACTACTGCAGATCTTACTTTACAAACCTCAGCACGAGAATCTGAAAGTCTGAGGGGTATTAGGTGCTAGGTCTAAGAATTTTTTGGGTACAAATCAATTTTTCTCATGTGCAATCTGACAAGTAGTATCATGTGCATAATGGATATCATGAAGCCTAGAATCCTGAGAAACACTCTTGCAAGAGTCTGAGAGTACTAAAAAAAAATCTACTGGTAAGTTATTACCTTTTCTTTTGGAAGAAGGCCTTTTGCTTGAGTATATTTATCAGACACCTCAAAAAAAAAAAATAAATAAAATCTAAGAGGGTGTAAGACAAGACTTTTGTAAGCTAAAGTAAAATCCCAGATATGACAGGAACTTGGACACCTTTGTGAAGGACTCCACACATCTGGGAGAAGACTCTGCATAAATAGGCAGGTAATCTAATTAAGGCCAAATGTAAATGCCTTGTGATCTGCCAAGAGAATTTTTCCTGAATCACTTTCAATGCCCATCTGTCTGAAATAGTCTGACTCCAGTCTAAGGGGTTGAGTGTCAGTCGGTGTGAGATAGGTAGGGAAATGTGGGTAAAGTGATCAAATTCACAGCACAGTCATCCATTAGCAGGAGCTTGACTCTTTTTGAGAAAATTACTTATTTTATTTGGTTTGGAAGAGTTATTATCCAGCCATTTTCTGTTGTGGGCTTGCTTGCTATTAGAGTGGGATTTCTATTTGTTTTTCTCCCTAAAGGATTGAGAACTGGCATTGGTAGGGTACATCCTGGGTATCTGTAAAATCTTAGAGACTCCACACATTAATTTACCTCCTTCATCAAACTGTTTCTGGATATATGTAGCCGCAGACCCAAATACAAGATCTGGGCTAAGTGGAGAATTAAGAATGTCCAACTTCAAATCATCACATAAATTCTGACTGTACAACCAAACAAATCTTCTCACCAACACAGAAGAAGCAGAAGTTCAAGACAGAGTGTCAGCCAATCACATACACTTAGAAAACATTTATAAACTTGGCAATCTAATTCAAATATGGCCTGCCAACTGAAGTCAATGAATTCTTCCAAATTATAAGTACATTTTAACACAGACTTACACATACAGCCCTAATAATTTAAGATCCTAAAGGCTAACATAGTAGAAGCAGTCTCTTACCTTGTCTACTTGACCATTTGCCATCCTTATCAAAGGACACCAGGTTAGAGAAAGCAAAAGTCATCTTGCTAGCTGTTTCTGCTGGAGTTATAATAGCAGAGTCAGCTGACAGTCGAGAATAAAACATATAATCTGGAGAAACCCTATACTGCTTATCAGCTTTCATTGGAACTGCAGCCAGTCAGTCAGTCAGGAGCCTTGCAAGCAGCTTTATAAGTGTCTTCAAGAGTGGGCAAAATGGGAGGAATAGGTGTAGAATTAGGAACCTCATCCCCTGATAGATCGTAAAATCTGTCCATTTTTGGAAAGGACTTGTTTGCTCTCAAGGAAAAGCATCCCTGAGTTTAGCAACATTCTCAGCAAAGGAAAAAAAAAGCTTGTCTTAAGATTACTTCAGGTTCACTATCTGAAGTGCCAAAGTTCTGACAGATGGATTAATAACGAAAAAAAACACTGCTTTGAGAATGGTCAGGGGACAGCCTACTGTCCCTGGCAAAAAGTCTCTCCCTGAACAACTCCTGTACCAAAAATGTTTGCTTCTAACATAACCATAACAGGAAATGGGACAGCTTCTGAGGGAGTGCCTAACCCCCAGTTCACAGTGACCACTGCAGTCACCAGAGGCAGTCGAGGCAATAGGTAAGTGGTCTATGGAACCATCTTCCGTCACACCAGAGTCACTCACTGAAGGCTAGGGCAATATATTTACTGGCTTTTTCTTTTTAGGTATATATAAATGGAGCAGAAGAAGAAGGAATGGGAATATTATCCAACTAGAGAAGAAACCTGATTACAGGTACATTAACAATGGGAGGAAAAAAAAAAAAATGAGCAGAAATAGTGCAGAAAAAAATGACAGAAAAACCCAGCAAATGAAATAATGGTAAAGAACTGCTAGGAGTTGAATAACAAACATAAAATCAGTGAACTTTATATCTACTTTACACCAAACAATTGAACAATACAAAGCATTTTGTCTGCTGAATGCAAAGACTTAATCAACCCCATAAGACTTTAAAGCCATACTTTATATATCCTACTTCTATTAAATCAGATCCTGTGGCTGACCTAAAATATCCAAAAAAGTTTAACTAATACATAAAAAAATGCATGCGTTAATCAGTTTTATAATATAAAGTGAAATGTACACTCTATAATTGAGTGTATACTATGACGTCAAAACCCTCTAACAGCGAACACCTAAACATTGGCAAGTATTCATTGAAATGCATTTCCGTGATTTACTGAATACTTAAAGGGCAAAGAAATACTTGCCCTACAACTCAACGGAATTAAATTTACCTAAAATAAACCCACCCATGTAGGGGCCTGTGACCCCACGCCCCCTCCGAACTAAATATACCAACTCAGAGATCTCACTACAGTGGAGAAAGGGCAGAATTGTGTAACTGGCTAACTAAATCTTTGCCCTTTAAGTATTCAGCGAATCGCAGAAGTGAATTTCGCTGAATACTTGTCGATGTTTAGGTGTTTTCTATTATGCCGTTTCAACGCCGTAATATAGATCCCTATAATTATCGTTTATGTAACTTTGTGTTTTCATAGAACCCTATATGATCAACAATAACACTCCATAGATTATTTTCCATCTATCCTTCTTCAAGCAAACGTGTTTTAATTAAAAATAAATAAATAAATAATAAATATTAAAACCATTTCAAAAAATGTTCTAAAACTTTTAGTCTAAAAAATTGTGTGTTTACTGAAGAACTATGTTAACTTCATGCTAAACTAGCCCACTTATATTACCTTTTAAAACAAAAAAAATGGATTATAACCTAGCAGCTATAGAAATATTACTGTTTCATCCTGGAGGGGTCTTTGCATCCATGGAAAGTTGCCAGTATAACTCCCTGTATTCCATCTTTGTTCCCATAGTCCCACTCTTGGGTCAATAGTTACTTCCTCCAGTATAAAAAACTTAAAAGGCCCTTGTTTAGATAATTTTGCTTGTTTATATAAGGCTTTTGTTTTTGTTCCACTTTCAGAAGTCATACATATGCTCATAAATTAATTTTCTTAAAAATCTATCTGTCTTTTCCCCTATATAAAAAGGACAACATTCTGTACAATAAGCTATGTATACATAAATATATATATTGCTTGTTTACTACTGTAACAATAGAAGTTTTGGTTATAAACAATCCTGCTGTGAGGTGTTAAATTAATATGATCAATATTAGCTATGTATATACATTGTGTGCAAAACCCACACACAAATATTTCCACAGGGTCACATTTTGACTTAATATTGTTTGCCCCATTATGTTCCATAATATTCTTTAAATCCTGCTCCCTTTTAAAAATAAAAATAGGGTATTCTAAGACTATACTTAAGTATCTGGCAATTTTGAAAATCTTTCCCAATTCTTTTAAGAAAATATGTTTAATCATGCACACATCTTGGTTAAAATTAATCACATATGCTTTATTAAAATCTTTTGTAGCAAGTTCTGCATTCTCATTAACTGTTTCATCTCTTCCTTTGCCAAAAATAGGGGTATATTGTGCATCTCTTCCTTCAATAACTTCTTTTACAACTTCTAAAACTAGTTGTAATGGGTAACATCTCTCCACAAAAAGAAGTTATGTACTTAACAATAATGTTCCATCTGTGTTGTCCATCTTCATTTATCCTTGACATATGGGGGTCAATTCCTAATATCAGAACTGACTCAGTTGTTACTACGGACCGCGAGAACCAAAAATCTCTCAAGGTCAAGTCTTACCCAGAATGTTCCTCTCCAATTTACCTCATATCGAGTTTGCAGATAGAAAAATACAGAAAGTATAATCTTAATAACTTTATAGAGACCATATCTGGTGTCACATATGAAAAAATGCATAACTAGGACCATAATTCATTCCACTAAGAGACCTGAATGGGAGGGGGATGGAGGGTGGGGAGTCAAGGATAAATGAAGATGGGCAACACAGATGGAACGTTATGGTAAGTAAATTTCTTTATCTGATGTTGTCAATCTTCATTTATCCTTGACATATGGGACAGAGTCTCCAGCTACCTTAGATCTTGGGAAGACATGGAAGGATATTTTTGAGCACCATAGAACCAAATGACACTCTTCCCCTAGAGACCAATCCAATTTGTAATGAGTAATAAAGGTATGTGAGGAAGCCCATGTTGCTGCTGCACAATCATCATCCATGGAAGCCTTAGACTGAAACACTGCTGAAGTAGCCATGTCTCTGGTAGTGTGCACCTTAACCGGCCCTGGTAATTCAACTTTCCTCCTGTTGTATGTGAAGGAAATAGAATCTTCTAGCCATCTATATAAGGTAACCTCAGTAACTGGCTTGCCCATTCTAGTACTTGAAAAGGAAACAAATGGCTGATCAGACTTCCTTGGGTCTTTTGTTCTACGAAGATAGAAGTGTAATTGTCTATGAATATCTAGTAAATGCAAACAGTATTCTCCTTTGTTTGAGAAAATAGGAAAAAATACTGGTAAGTTGATTGCCTGATTGATGTTCTTTTCTGAAACCATGTTTGCTCTCAAGGAAGCCCTTTCTTTGTGAAATATCAAATAAGTTGGTTTGTAAAACAAAGCTTGAATTTCTAATATCCTTCTGGCAGAAGTAACTGCTACCAGAAATATAGGTTTCCAAGATAAGAATTTCAAGTCACAGTTGGCAGCATGCTCAAAGGGGGGAATGCCTTACTGTCTGTAACACAAAGCCTAGATCCTAAGGTTTATATGGGCTCTTATATGGAGATTTTAACATCAAGGTCCATTTTAAAAATGCTTTGCAAAGTCTATGAGAAATTAATGAACATTTTTAAACCCATTATGACAATTTGAAACAGCTGTTAGTTGAACCGTGACAGCAGAGGAAGAGGACCCTGCTTCAAAGAGCAAAGCCAAAAATTCTAAGACTTTATCGATCGGAGTGGAGAAGGGATCAATGTTATCATCATGAGCCCAGTAGGAAAATCTCTTCATTTACTATTGTAGTGTTTCCTTGTGGAAGGCTTATGCAAGGCTAAAAGAATCCTATGAACTGGAGAAGAGAGTGTATTACACCTGTCAATCAATGGAACTGGAGAAGCCAAATGAGGATTATTTTGATCTTCTACCTGATTGGTTGAAGAAATAATGGAATGGGGGAAAGGCGACAGAAATCCAGAGGGCCAATCATGCAGGAGAGCATCTCTCAGGGACTCCCCAGAGGGGGGAACAAGGCAAAGTAGCTTCTGGACTTGTTGTTCAGGGGTGATGCAAATAGGTCACAGCAACACTGGCCCCAGTGATGAAAAATCTTTTTCGTCAATTTGGGATTGAGAGACCACTCATGAGGCAGAAGAATGCATCTGCTCAGTTTGTCTGTTATCACACTGGAACTCCCCGGAATATGCATTGCTATTAGAAAGGAGTTGGAAGAGATCACCTACTGCCAATCTCAGAGAGCTTCTCCACAAAGGGAATAAGAGTTTGTTCTGCCCTGCTTGTTGACGTACTAAACTACCAACATACTGTCTGCTTGAATCACAATCATTCTCAAGGGAAGAGCAGTTTGAAAGGCCTGCAATGCTAAAAGCATTGCCCTCAGCTGTATACCAATGATATGCTAGCTGGCCTCCATGGGGACAAAGTGCCTTGGATGGTCTTGCCCAGATAATGCCCGCCACCCCATTTGGGAGGTGTCCATGGTCACTATGGCTGGTTTTGACATGGGACAATGTGGCAGCCCAAGAGAATTTCCTCTGAATGAATCCACCAATCCAGGTCTTTCTTGCAACAGTTGGTAATCAAAATCTGATTTGACATTGGTCGATACATTATAGACCAATGACATGCTAGAAGCCACTGTAGAATTCTCGTGCGAAATCTCGCTAGAGGAACTAATGAAATGGTTGCTGTCATCAAACCTAAGGCTTGTAGGACTAGTCGTGCGTCTACTCTCATTTCTGACAATTTTTTGCACTTGAACCTTAATCTTCTGCAGTCTTAGATAAGGTAGGGAGGCTATGCATGTATTGGCATTTAGAAACACTCCCATGAACTCTAAAGTTTGAGTCAACAGTTAATTGTGATTTCTCATAAGTTATGGTAATCCCCAGGTTGGCGCAGGTCTGGAGAATGTAGTCTCTTGCTTGTTCTAGAAGATGCCCGGTGGAAGCAGTAATGAGCCAGTCACCTAAGTACAGAAACACCCAGAATCAGTGCAGTCTGAAGTGAGCTGTTACAACTGCCGTGCATTTGGTGAACACCCTGGGGACTATGGTGAGACCAAAGGGCATAGCTCTGAACTAATGACTGGCTCCCAGCTGGAAGTGGAGGAATCTCCTGGAGGGCTTGTCCATTTTTATGTGGTAATATGAGTCTTGGACATCTATAGAGCACATCCGATTGTCTTTCCCTAGAAACGGGAGAATAGATTGAACCATGACCATCCAGAATTTTGTCTGTCGAAGTGACTTATTCAAAACACGTAGATCCAAAATTGTTCTCCAGTCCCCTGTCCTCTTTGGCACTAAAAAGAATCTTGAGTAAATCCCAGATTCTATCGGGTCTGGCAGGACCCTCTTGGATGACTCTTTTTTTCTAGCATTTTCTGAATTTCTAATGCTGTTGGTCCCCTCTGACTGGGTGGAACATCAGGGACCTTGCTGGAGTTGTGAGGAGAGGAAAGTAAGAGCATGGTGTATCCTGTAGTTATGATCTTGTGCACCCATGCATCCTAACTTATCATAAGCCAGGTGTGTTGAAGCAAGGATAAACAACCCCGACTTCTTCCAATGTAAAGCAATCAGACCTCCTTTCAGGAGTGCTGGTAGGGCTTCCCAGGAAAGGAATCCCCGGAACACTGATTTTGTGGGCCACCTCTGCCACGTGGACAGTGTCTTCCATTAAAGCTCCCTTTCTGCCCCCGGGGTAGCTACTACCACGTGTGTCCTGCAAAGGTTATTGGGACTTTCTGAACCACATTTTTCCATTCCTCTGGTTCCTAGAATAGGGCTGTTGAGGAGTAGAAAAATGTATGCCCGCTGCAGAAAGGATCTTTCCATATTTTTCACACCTGGACAAGGTTTCTCAAACTTTAGGTCCAAAAAGGGAAGATCCTCAAAGGCGGCATTGATGAAAGAAGACTTGAATGGCTCCACAAATTCACACAATGGCATTCAGGTATGTCTCCTTATGGCTATGCCCAATCCCACTGCTCTTTTCATCCCTTTGGCTGCATGTCCTATGAGCCTGATGGATGAATTTGAAATGAACTCTAGAGAGGCCAACTGAGAAGCAACCTTATCTTGGACTTCTTCAGATACAGCTCCTGCCAGGGTATCTGACAGCTCTTTATTCAGATCCCTTTGAAGTCTGGTGAAGTGTGCCATAAAGTTCAAAGAACGTACTGCAAGGGTCAATAAAGCATAAACCCACTTGCCAAACCTATCCATCATCCAAGACTCTCTATTAGGAGGATGGATAGTGGAACTTTGCTGTGCCAGTTCCTTTTTAGTGGCCGCTGCTGCAACCATGGCATCTCCCTCTAATCCCTTTGCCCAAAACGGATGATCCTCGGGTGGTCTTGGGGATGGCTTGTATTGTATTTGGGATGGATTTTTTAGTGTCAGGAGCCTTCCACACCCACTCTGAGATCAACTTCATGAGCTTGTCAGTTGGCGGAGTTACCAAAGAGGTAAATGGTCGAGTGCTGAAAGCCTGCAGGTACACGGACTCCTCCAAAGAGGGCTTTTAATGCATCCAACCACCCCTCTGTTTAAGAATCCTCCAGGGTCTGGAAAAGCTGGTCCCCCCAAAGAGAAAGGGCAACTCAGACCTGAGAAAGACTTCCTAGGAACCAGGGTCTCTCCCCACTCTGAACAAACTGCCTCTGAAGCCAAAGCCGGGGTAGAGCTAAAGTGTGCTGAAGCCTCGAGGTGCAGAAACAGGTCCAAAAACAATGGAGTTGAGTCCTACCCTTAGAACCAACAGCATAGCCATGACCCTGATAGTTCTCCAAAAGACCCAAAAGAACTCAGGGTAGAAATCAGAGCCAGAAATAGGGATCTTGCTGGAACCAAAACAGTTGGCACCAGGAAACCTGGAGCCAGGATCTCCAAGGCCTTAGTAGAGGTCAGAGGAGGAAGACCAGGTGGGGTTGAAGAAAAAATTGTTCTTGCACTGGAAGGGACTGGAACAGAGGACATACCTGAGAGTGCCCTTGCCGCATGGAGCTGTTCCACCAATCTCAACACATCTATTTCTGTCAGACTCTTAGTGGAACAAATTGACTGAGTAGAAGTGAATTTTGGTCATTCCCAAAAGAGGCTAAGGTAACTGACTTGCAAAAGGATCTATGGATGGGGGGGGGGGGGCCCAAGGATGCTCAAGAAAAGAGAATTCAGTGTTTTGGAATGGGAGATGGCACCGATATTATAGGTTTCATGGTCTGGTCTTGGGTCTGAGAATATTTTCAGCAGAGATGGGGGAGGCACTTTCAGTACCAAGGTTGGCATTGAGGTATCCTTTGAAGTAGCTGTCGGTTCCACACTGGTAGAGGGAAATGAAGTTTTAAATCTTTTGGTCAGTGCCAAGGGAGAAGCTGGGCACTGACTGTCCTCTCTTTCTTGGTTTGTCAAGTTTAGAAGATGAGGAAGGTGAAGAAACATCCATTTTACTTTTGCTATAATGACCAGAGCTGGCCTCCTCAAAAGCAGATTTTATCATTCCCTTTAACAACAATTTATTCTTCCTTTCCATCAGGGTCCAATGACTGAAACCATGACAAATGAATCAACCTTCTTGTAAGTGCACCATGCCTAGGCAGTAAATGCAAACAGAGTGCTTATCATATTTTGTCAATTTACGGCTGCACTCCAGACATTTTTTAAAACCGAAGGTGTCTTTACCTTTGTCAGCCACAATTCATACAATGAGAATCATGCACACACACATGCACACAAACAAACTATAAGGCAAAAAACAGGGGGGGAAGGGGACACCAACAATGGAAGAAAAGAGTATCCAAGGGTACAGAAAGCTACCTGCAATGGTAGGAAACACTAAGAAAGTACCACAACAATGATATTAAAGAAGAACAATCTGATAACAATACAAAAGACTAGAAATATAAAAGAAAAATAACACTTAGCTCGAGAACTAGTTAGAGAAACATCTGTCACAGGAAAGTGGCAAACAAGATCTGGGGTAAATTGGAGAGGAGAATTCTGGGTAGGACATAAGCTCGAGAGTTTTTTGGTTCTCGCGGGCTGTAGTAATGGCCAACTCTGTTCTGATATTCAGAACTGAACCCATATGTCAAGGATAAATGAAGACGACAACATGAGATAATTTCTTTAACATTATCATACTTTTTAATGCAGTCATTATATTGAGACACTATGCAAACTGCTCTAATGAACATGACCTTTCACAATTCACCTTTTTTGATACATAGGGTGGTCACTGATGCAATACAAATATGAATCAGAAAAAATGTCATTTCTATATATATATCAGACTTCTATCAATTTTTCTTCAGTGGTTGTGCAAAAAATAAGAATTAATAACATACAACTTTAAATATGTCGATAACACTGGATTAGCATATACTGGGACACATGTAGCTCTCATTGCTACCACTTTAATTTGCTTATAAAAATTCAGTGTCAAAAAATGTAAAATTATTAGTTAAAATGACATTAAGAAAATCCATAATTAAGCTAATACCTTGTGTGTTTAAAAAACAACAATCCATTAGTGCATCCACAAAGCATGCCAACCCCTTCATCATGTGGTATTGTAGTAAAAAGATAAATGTTATCTATAGTCACAAAAATGTTATTATCTTTATATAGGGACTTGCCAATACATTTTAAAAAGTCCCACTAATCTCTGAAAATATAATTACATTTGTTGTTAAAAGGCTTCAGTTTCTTGTTAACAAATGATTATGAGCGAGTTTTACATCCATTAGCTGCTACTATTGGTCACAAAAGGGAATTTGTAATGTCCTTATGGACTTTCGGAATACCAGAAATTGAAGGAACAATAGCTTTTTTTGCTTTAAGAAAAATTATATAAATTTTCATTAATCATCCCTTACAACAAATAATTTTTTAACAAAAAGTCTACATTAGCATATGCTATATTTACTTCACTTTTAGAAGCTGAAACGTACTTTTCACATCCCATCTTTTATTTGGTCACATCACCTTTATAGTTTTATTATTTACTAAGCTGCTCATTATTTTCTTTTCTTCTTCGACCAAGTTGAACATTTTCTGTTGTTTCATTCTAACAGATGAACAAATGTTATTTTCCACTATAGCCTTAATGTTTCTGATTTGTGAGTGGAGGGAGGATTAAAATCACTTTTTCTTTTTAAAAGTATTTCTTTCTACAGTCAGTGTTTCATTTTCAAATAATATCTTAAGGTTTAATTTCCTAGAAAATAATTTAAATTCAAGTAAAGTGCTAGCAATTTAATTTTTAGAAGGAATACATTTTAAACCTTTCTGAAACAATCTAAAAATTACCTTTTTCAATAGGAATATCAGTTATTGTTATGTCTTTCGGCTTATCCGGTTAGGGGTCGCCACAGCGGAACTCCGGTCCGCTAATGTTTGGTAGTGGATTTCTACATGCCGAGTTACCAGCCCTGATGCACAACCTTCAATGAAGGCACATTCATTCACGCATGCCTCCACACAGAAGACGCTCTAGCTGAGAATCGAACGGGACAATGTCTTGCTGTGAGGCGACAATGCTACCGCAGCACCACTATCATGGGTTCAATAGGAAGATCAGTATAATTCAAAAAAAAAAATATTTTGAGTTTAAATGTTGCCATTAACAATTTCTTTGTTTAAACATACATTTGAACTTAATACCACAGTCTTTTTCCTTTTCCTCTTCCTCTCCCTTTTGTCTTTCCTAGACCATTTACTTCTTGTCCCCAATTGTTCATGTAATGCCCTTGTTAACCATTCCTTTTCATAATTCTCTTGGATCTTCTGAGGAGAGGAAACTATAAACGGTTAAAAAATAAGAAGTTATGTACTTACCATAATGTTCTATGTTTGTTATCCATCTTGCCTACATTCTTGCAGGTTGGGTTTGGAGCCATTCACAGCTCCAACTTGGCCGAATACTAAAGCTCGAGAGCTTCCACTGGTTTGAGGCTAACCCCTTTCCCATGATGCTCTGGGCCACATCCCCAGATCTTGTTTGCAAGTGAAAGATTTAGACTAAGCCAAAAAACTACAGCAGAAAATATATCTATATCTAAATACAGACGTTTGGTATGAGACAAACCCCCCCCCCCCCGAGACTCCAAATCATTATAACTATGTACATAAGAATAGACGTGACCAACCGTTCTTCCAGGAACGCAGGATGGGGGTAGGATGCACGAATGTATGTAGGTGAGATGGACAACAAACAACTAACGTTATGGTAAGTACATAACTTCTTAATGTTATGCTGTCCTATCTCACCATAATTCTTGCAGGTTGGCACAGTGTCCCTAGCACCTTAATCCCAGAGTGTCTCAGGAGAAAATACTCTTCAATACAGTGGATCCAAAGGAAGACCTGTTCTGGGAGGCCACATCTACTTTGTAATGAGTGATAAAGGTATGAGGTCTCACCCCATGTGGCAGCTGAACAAATAGAGTCTATAGGAAGTCTGGTCTGAAAGGCCAAGGATGTAGAGACTGCTCTTGTGGAATGTCCCTTTATCTTCCCTGTTATTTGTTTATTATTCTTATTGTAAGAGAAGGAAATGCAATGTCAGCCATTTTGACAAAGTTACTTTGGAAACTGGTAACCCTTTCTTTTTGTCAGAAAAAGGACACAAAAACTGGTCAGATTTCCTGAGGCCATTTGTCCTATGCAGGTAAAAGCATATCTGCCTATGTACATCCAACTGGTGCAATTTATATTCTGCCTTGTCACTGCAGTTTGGAAAAAAACACAGGCAATTCAGTGGATCAGTTTATATTATTCTCTGAGCAGACTTTTGGGAGGAACGATGGGTTAGTTCTCAAGAATACCCTATTCTTGTGGAAAATGATATAAGGGGAATTAATAGAAAGAGATTGTAATTCCGATACCTGTCTCACAGAGGTTATGGCTACTAAAAAGAGAGTCTTCCATGACAAAAACTTCAAATCCCAATATGATGCGGGTTCAAAGGGTGGTGAAATCAATGAGTTTAGAACAACACTTGGGTCCCAAGGGGCTAGTGGCACTGATCGGGGTCTGAGTAAAAAAGTGCCTTTAAGGAAAGCTTTACATAACCTGTGAGACGTAATGGGAACTCACATTTTTCCAGTATGGAAATTAGAAATGGCTGCCAAATAAACTCTGATCGTCGCTGCTGCAGCTCTTTGTCAAAGAGTTTGGAAAGAAATTCTAGGATTGCAGTAATAGGAGCGGTAAAAGGTTCTATGTCCTGTCCTGCACCCCAGCATGAAAATCTTTTCCACTTACTGGAATACAATCTCCTCATAGATGGTTTATGGGAAGAGGTAAGAATATGACTCACTGCAGGGGAAAAAGAGTAACATTTGGCTAAGAGTGGAATTGGAGCAGCCATGCTGTCAACTTGAGGGTTTGAACAGATGGAATGAACTCTCCCAAAGAGTGAGTCAGGTGGTCTGGAATTGGATCCAGAATCCAAGGTTCCTCCAGCAGATGGGTCCAAAGAAAGGGGAACCAAACTTGTCAAGGCCAGTAAGGAGCAATGAGGATCATAGTGCTTCTCAACGAGATGGCTTTCTGCAGTACTTTGGGGATTAGAAGAAAGGGGGAAAAGGCACACAGCAGTCCCGGGGGCCAATCGTGAACGAGTGTATCCCTTGGTGACTTCCCCGGAGGAGGAATGAGGGCAAAGTAGTTGCTGCCTTTGGCATTCATGGAAGTGGCGAAAAGGTCGCAGCAAGGCTGGCCCCATTTTTGGGAGATCTCTTCCACAATCTCTGTTTTCAGGGACCAGTCATGAGGCAACAGAAGAGCTCTGCTGAGTTTGCCTGCTATCACGTTGGATTTCCCCGCGATGTGCATTGCTATCAGAAAGAGTTGAGAAGCGATCGCCCATTGCCAAGCCCGCTGTGCCTCCTGACATAGTGGGTAGGATTTGGTTCCTCCCTGCTTGTTTATGTACCACACTACTGACATGTTGTCTGTCTGAACTGCAACTGTCCCTGTCAGTAGAGAGTCCTGAAATGCCTGCAATGCATACAGCACCACTCTGATCTCCAGAACACTGATGTGCAAGCGGCTTTCGTATTCTTGCCATAGGCCTTGGACTGTCATCCCCAGATAATGCCCCCACCCCACCCAATCTGGGAAGCGTCCCTGGTAAGTACTGCACTGGGTTGAGGAAGGACAAGGGGCCAGCTCTGATATAACTGGTCCATCTACAGCCAGCAAAGGAGATCTTTTCTGCAAGAATCCGTGATGATAATCTGATGTGAAAGAGGAAGATCTTGCATTGAGCAAATAGCAACCACTGCAGAACCCTCATGGGTAGTCGTGCTACGGGAACTAGAAGAATAGCTGCTGCCATGGTACCCAGAACTCGCAGCACATATCTGGCCTGAACTTTCTTTTTTGAAATCAAAATCCTGATTTGCTGATGAAGGGACTGTGTTCTGTCTGGGGTAAGTTTTGCAGTCATATTTTTTTAATCAAATTCTGCACTTAAGAAGGTAATATGCTGAGACAGAGATAAGGCAGACGTTTTTAAGTTTACTGTGATGCCTAGTCTAGCACAAAGTGACATTGTTTCATCTCTCATTTGTAGTAGTAGATGCTTGGTGGTGGTGGATAGGAGCCAGTTGTCTAGATATGGAGACACACAGAATCCCTGATGTCCCAAGTGAGCCATGACCACTGCCATGCATTTGGTGAACATTCTAGGGGCTGTAGTGAGACCAAAGGGCAGGGCTCGGAATTGGTAATGACTGGCTCCCAGCCGAAAGCGCAAGTGTCTCCTAGATTGCCTGTCCATCGTTATATGGTAGTATGCATCCTGGAGATCTATTGAGCACATCTAATTGTCTTTCCCAATAAATGGGAATATTGACTGCAGAGTTACTATCCGGAACTTTGACTTCTTCACTACTTTGTTTAGCTTGCTGAGATCTAGAATGGATCCAGTCCCCTGTCTTTTCTGGAACTAAAAAGAATCTTGAGTAAGTTCCGGATCCCATTTGGTCTCTTTTCCAGCAACGAGAGTTTCTCTTGTGTTGCATAGTCCTTCTGACTGGGTGGAACGTCTGGTAAGGACTGGTTTACTGGAGATGGAATGGAAAATGGTATGTAATAACCTCTGGATATAATTGTTTGTACCCACTTGTCTTGGGAGATTTCTTGCCAGGCGTTTGGGTACAGTGACAAACAACCCCCGACTGCCTCCAGAGAAGAGCAGGTGGGCCTCCTTTCAGGAGCACTGGAAGGGCCTGTCAGAAAATGTATCTCTGTTGTTCTGATTTTGTGGACCCACCCCCGCCACGAGGTCGGGGTCTTCCATTATAACTTCCCCCTCTGCCCCTGGGGGAAGAGTCACCACGTGCATCAGAGAAACCTTATTGGGACTTGGGGAACCACATCTTTCTACCCTTTTGACCTTTGGGATAAGGTCTAGATGGGGCAGAAAAATGGACTCCAATGGTAGATTAGGTTTTCCCGTCCTGCATGCACCTGGTCAGAGTTTCTTTCACATTTGGTCTAAAAAGGGATGAACCATCAAAAGGGGCATTGGTGGACGAAGACTAGAAGGGCTTGGCAAAGGCACATCCAGGAATGCCTCCTCAGGGAAATTCCTGTCGTTGCTGCTCTACACGCGCCATCAGCCGCATATGAAATGAGTCTCATGGAGGAGTTAACAATGGAATTGAGGGTGGAGAGGTTTGAGGATACTTTGTCCATAGACCCCTGAGCCACAGCACTCTGAAGGGTATCTCCAAGCTCTTTGAGGAGATCCCTTTGAAGTCTCGTAAAATGGGTAAGGTAATTCAGCGACCATAAAGGAATGCTTTCCATATCTGTCCATGGTCCTAGACTCCTTGTCAGGAGGCTCGAAAGACTAGGTCGTCTCCAACAGCTCCTTCTTGGTGGCCGCCGCCACCATCGCACCTATAGGAACACCCTTAGTCAGGAATTCCTTCTCTGAGGAAGCAGTAATAAATTTGTTTGGCCTCCTCGGAACAGGGTCCACTGTATCAGGTGACGTCCAGGCCTTATGAGAGATGACACCCAATAGTTGGTCAAATGGGGGAGTCACCCTGGAGGTGGAAGGGTGAGACACAAAAGCCTCCAGGTATACCAATTCATCCTCTGAAGGGTTGGGAGACTTCCAGCCACCCCTCTGTTTTAGGATCTCAAGGATGTCAGAGAAAGAGACATCCTCAGAGGGGGACCGTGGGGACCCCTCAGAGTCATCCAAATCAGTATCAGACGTGACAGACTGAGGGGAGTATATGTGCTTCCTCTTGCACAGTCTCTTCCTACGGACTTCTTTGGAGGGGTACTCCAGAGAAATTTTGGAAGAGACAACACCACATGCAGGGGCCTCATGAGGTTCTGGGTCTCTACACTTGGGAGGGGGCAGTGGTGAGGAGATCGACACTGGCAACTGGGAGGGATGTGAAGTTGGCTCTGAGAGCAGGTCTTTCTGGGGAGACAGCATCCTCTCCATCAGTTCGAAAGCCGCCCCCGCCCCACTCCAAAGGGACTCTCTGCTCCGAAGAGACAGAAGGTCGACTCTGAGGCAGAGCTGGTGGCTCAAAAACTGAGGTAGGAGCCAAGCTCAACTTAGCCGAGGCACCGAGAGGTAGAGTTGGATCGGATGACTGACCATGCCGACTCTCCTCCTCAGACCAGACTAGCGAGCGTGGGCTCCTAGATTCCTCAACATCGGAAGGAGCCAAGGACATCAGAGTCGAGGTCAGAACTGAAGATTTCTAAGGTGGTCTCGGTGTCGATGGTTCCGCTACTATCAGATCCAATCTCTCTGGCTCTGAAGACTCCAGGGTGATTGGAGGAGTAATCAAAAGGGCAGGCACCGAATGGGGTGGCTCTGATTCCTTTGTGACCGGAGACGACAAAACTTTAGCCATGGGCAGTGTCCAGAGAAATCTCTTCACCACCCGCTCCACGTCATCATCAGATAAACTCCTGGACAAGGAAGGACATCGGAGTGTTGGAGATATCAACTCCAATAAAGGAGACCGACTCCTTGATATCTCTATCGGCTCCAAGGACACTCTAGGAGCTGAAGAGGATTCTTTGGTTCCAGACTTGTTGGAATCGAGAGCCCTTGGTTCCGATAATACCAATTTCTTTGGTGGCTCTGAAACTGGAGCCGTAGAGGCCAATCTTTTCGGTGATTTAGTGTGGGATAAAGAAGGGGAGGAAGATTTGGAGCTCTGGGTATCTAAAGCTTCCTGAAAGGACCCTTTTAATAAACCCCTTGCCATCAACATACCCCTTCTCTCATGGAGCACCCTGCTACTGAATCCGTGACATATGGTGCAGGGGTCCTGTAAATGGATGGCACTGAGGCAGTAAATGCAACTTGTGTGCCCAACCGTGATGGCACTGAGGTAGTAAATGCATCTTGTGTACCCATCTGTGAGAGACATCTTTTGAGTGCATTTATTGCACTTCTTGAACCCTGACTGCCTATGCTCCCTGGGTTCCTTCTCTTTATCTTTAGACATCTTATCACTACAGCCAAACAAACTGACTAACTTTAAGATAAAGGCTATAACTGCAAAAAACACACAACAGACTGTAACTACCACTATAAACTATAGTAAAAGAGGATACAAATATAAATATACTTTTTTTGTAATATGAGTGTAGCAACAAGAAAAGAAAGGGAAAGATAGAAGAATCCTCTAACTCAAATGGATTCTAACCTTAAGGGGAAGTGGCCCTCTAACTTAAACGGGCCGCGAGAGCCCTCTAACTTAAACTGAACTCTCACTAGTAGTTGGGAAGGGGAAAAACTAAGCACTACAATGACCTGATGCAGAAAACATGAAAACTAATGATCTAGAAAGAGAGAGAAACTTTAGACAAACAGAATAAGAAAAAACCTATACTTAGCCAATGAGCCAGCAGGAACACTT
Source organism: Protopterus annectens (assembly GCF_019279795.1). Taxonomy (NCBI): domain Eukaryota; kingdom Metazoa; phylum Chordata; order Ceratodontiformes; family Protopteridae; genus Protopterus; species Protopterus annectens. The sequence goes on from NC_056741.1 coordinate 776,803,248, forward strand.
CTCGATCACTTGAGTGGTAAACAAAATCTGGGGATGTGGCCAACAGCATCATGGGATAGGGGTTAGCCTCGAGCCAGTGGAATCTCTAGAGCTTTAGTACTCGTCTGAGTTGGAGCCATGAACGGCTCCAAACCCAAACTGCAAGAATTACAGCGAGATAGGGCAACATAACATTATTAGGTTCCTCATTGGTGTTCTCCATCTCATTTGGTGTAAGCTCCATACATTCATTATTGACCCCATCTGATTGTTCTATTTGTGATAATATATTATCAAAATATTTTTTTTTATTCTGATAAGGAAGTTGGTATACTCTGTTTTCCTCATTCCAAATGGTCACTTTCTAATTTTTCTTGTTTATGCTTTTTTACAGTTACATTTGCTATCAATAAAATATAAAATATGGTAATTTTTGTCTTTGTATTTTATTTATTCATGGTGGCTTTGTTTTGTTTAAAAATCACCCTTGTAACCTCAAGGACACGACTACAAAAAATATTAATAAGTTCTTTGTGAAAGTCACTTCCTGCTGTTCCTTTATTAGGATATTTAAAATTCTAAGTCCATGAGGCTCTTGTTTCCTATTAATGCATCTCTGTATGCTACAATTGTCTAATTTAAGAGTCTTATATTTATGTCTATTATTTAACTTACTTAACATCTCCTCATAAGTGTCCACTTTTTTAAATGTACTAGTCTGAAAAGGAACCATGTCTATAAGCCATTCTCCAAAGTTCATATTTAAATACCTTTTGTAGTCCTTTTGGCCTCCACTATACTAAGGTATATGAGTTGTATTAACATGTCCATGTTCAACAGTATGCAAAATAACTACTTTTGTAGGAATTTGCCCTCCGATTTCCTCTCCCTGAGGGAACACCTGTATAGATTTACCTCTAGACTTGTTTGAATGGGTGAAACAAGAGTCATTTCCCATCACATTAAGTCCTTTCTGGTTACAAGCAATGAAGAATAACCAGGAGAATAATCTTCCTTTAACACTGACTGTGATGACAAATTCACAGGCTTTGTGAGTTCTTTCATCAAACAGCTGGTATCTAAATTCTTTACTTGGCCATCAGATGATTTCCTTGAAAAGAAGGTGTAATAGAAGGACCCCTTCTCCATAAACTAAGAATCAAAAAGTGAGTAGAAATACTGCAGAAAAATTATTCTATAACCCAATAACTACACTAATGGTAAAGAACTGTTGCCAGCTGAAAAATAAACTTAAAATCGCTGAACTTTATTTCCATTTTATGACACACAGTTGAACAATACAAAGTGCTTCATCTGCTGAATGCAAAGACTTCTTCAAATTTCCATAAGACTTTAAAGCCACACCTTAAATATCCTACTTCCTTTACTTCACATTCTTGGGCTGTCATAAAATATTAAAAAAAACTAACTAATACATGACTTAAAACATTACCTAATAAAGTTATATACAGTTCCCTTTAAATAAAACAAAACTATAGGCATGTGTTATTCAGCATTATAATTATAAAGTGAAATGTATAATCTATAATTATTGTTTACATATCCTTATGTTTTTATAGGACCATATACAGTCAACAGTAACACCCCATGGATTGTTTTCCATCTATGCTTCTCCAAGTAGAGAAGTATGCTTTAATTTTAAAACCAATAAATAAATAAATTATATATATATATATATATATATATATTTTTTTTTTTTTTAAAACATATTTAAAAATGGTTTAAAACTTAGTCTAAAAAGTATCTATAATTTGTTTAATGTAGAAGTATGCTAAACATTCCTCCATGCTAAAATAACCCACTTACATTGCATTTTAAAATAAAAAATATATATATTATACCCTAGCCACTCAAGTACCACAGCTACAGAAATCTGGTTGTTAAATCATGAAGGGGTACTTGCATCCAGAGACAGTTGTGAGTATAACTTCCTGTATTCTATCTTTATTTCCCATGGTCTCCCTTTTGGGTCAATAGGTACTTCCTCCAGTACAAAAAAAAAAAAAAACTTAAAAGGGTCTTTGTTTACAGAATTTTGTATGGTTATATAAGGCATTAGTTTTGTTCCCCTTTTGGATGTCATGCATATGTTCATAAATCCTTCATCTTAAAAATCTTCCCTATATAAAAAGAACATTCTGTACAATACACTATATACATATCACTCCTTTATTATTGCAACTACAGAATATAATTTTTGGTTATAAATAATCCTGGTCTGAGCTGTTACTTTAATACGGTCAACATTAGCTATGTATAAACATTGCCTACAGAAAATACATTTACATGTTTCCATAGGATTACATTATAGATAAGGTTTAGACTAATTTTAAAACAATGTTTTTTAATATTATTTGTTTGCTTTAAAATTAAAATATACTTTAAAACATCTATGTATTAATTACTAATTATTTATTATTTATTTATTAAAACATCTGCCTGGAGAATGATACATGGAAAAAAATCTATGAAGTGTTATTATTGATTATAAAGGGTCCTATAAAAACAGACAAGTTACATAAACAACAGATTATACATTTCACTTTATAATTATAATGCTGTTTAACACATGTATATTGATTTTTAATATAAAGTGAACTATATATAACATTATTAGATAATATTTTTAGGTTAACAGTTACGTTTTTTGGAAATTTTATGACAGCCACAGGATGAAATATAATGGAAGTAGGATAAATAACTTGCGGATTTAAAGTCTTATGGAATTCTGATGAAGTCTTTGCATTCAGCAGATGAAATGCTTTGTACTGTTCAATTGTGTGGCATATTCTGGAAATAAAGTTCAGAGATTTATTATTTTTTCTTCAGCTGGCAACAATCAGAGAAGGCAATTATTCACTATTAAGTACAAAGCACACTTTCCTTCTTCAAACTAGTAAATACAGCAGTTCATTGAAAATTGTGTCGCCAGACCTTATACTTGTAGTAAGAAATATCACAGATTTATTATCTCATAAAAGAGGAAACATTCTAATTCTGTTAAAATCAGTACAAGCAGGAAAAACACATATTCTGACTATAAAAGTATAGCCAAATACTTTATATTTTTATAAAATCACATTTTTCCAAACAAAATTGACAAACAAGCCAAGTAAACAGAACCGAAGCACATACAATCCCAGACAGAAGCTAGTGTTCTTAAGGTGGAATACTACAAATAGCATCTTGTTTTTTGTTGTTGTTATACTAAGTTAGATCAGAAATAATACCACACATATTTAATAAAAGGTAACTATGTGAGAAGGGGTCCCCAAAAGCGGTATTATCTATTAGGCAAGAAGCTTCTGACTGACTGCTGCTCCTCTTGAGCCACAGAGATGCTTCTCTTCACCCAGCAGGAAGATATTGAAGATTTACCTCAATCTGGTTGCTGATAGACCTCCTTCCAAAAAGGTGCAGCCTATCAGCAGCCAAAATAAGTGAGAGGGAGGGAAGTTAGAACTTTGGCAAGCTGACCGGGTGCTGTATCCTTAGCGAGACTTTACCCATAGTCTATTGCAGCAGTGCGAATGAAGAACATCATGACATAAGGTACATAACAGATTACAACCCAGGCTAAGAAAGAAGAGGTATAACCTACTGTCTGATCAAGTTTGGCAAAGTATATTTTTATGGTATCCATGGGCCTACAACTTAGAATAATACCCTAATAACTACACAACATCAGCTACATCAGTAGAAAACATACTGACCAATTAAGGGACAGGTATGCTGCAATCCACATTTAATCACAGAAAAATTACCTTGGGTACAAATCCAGAGGCAGTAACATAAATATAATACAAAAAGCAAAACCTCTAGAACCACGAGTAGCTGCAACATCTCTCTTTATTTCACAAGTTAAACTTCCGCAGATATAAACTACTACTTCTGGCATCAGGATACAAAAGTAGTAAAACATCATATATCAGTCAAGTAACTGAAACATCAATAAAACAATTTATCCAATGGCCATTAAAAACAGTGTGTGGGAAGTAAAAAAAACACTTAAGAATAAACAATGAAAATCCAAAATATAAAATATATGAAAATATAAAAGATTCTATTTCTGTTATGTTCTTCCTATCTCCTCCTCTAATATTCATAAAAACTGTGTGTAAAATCACACACTTAAATGTATAAGTTTCATCCTTGTCTAATATGTGTCTGTATATAGCATTACTTTCCTTATGCCTCTATTTCTGATATGTGGTTACAAAGTCTTTCCTTAAGTTTTTGATTAGTTTTTCCTACATAAAACGCAGGACATTTAAAGCATCTAGGAATGTATACTATGACTGCTTTAAATTACTCAATGTTTTTATTTAATGTGGTTAAGTTTGCTGCAATCCAATAAATCAACATCAATTTGGTTACAAAAAAAATAGAGGTAACTGGGGTGCTTGCAATGCACCCCACTATGCAGACAGTGGTGCTTCTTACTTCTCTGACTAAATTAACAAACTGAGCTTGCCAAAAATCAAACTAAATTATGTCTTGTTTAAAAGTTACTTACTTGATGATCTGGACTGGACTAAACATCCTTCACTATATCTGGGTACAGTGAAATGACTACACACCATTTTAATATTTCATATCTTCAGAGAGTGTTTAACAACTAACTACCTACCTACCTAAGAATATCTTTCTGTTTAGAGTTTAGTTTGTGCACATGTGGGTTAACAGGATTTTCTCTGAAGAAGGTCCATGCCAGTCCATTTGAACATATTAAAAGGATAATTACACCCCAATGACTTTCTGAATATATGTTTTAGTTTCATAATTTGGTCTGACTGATAAAAAAAACTACAGTAGGCAAATAGGTCAATTAAAGGCTCCATTAGTAGATTAACAGGACATAAAAATATATGTTATACTTCCATGGAAATATCAACGACCATTAACAAAGAACTGACAGACACTCAGGGCCAGCAGTGTTCTTGCTCCTCGTCAGGGAAGACTTGCTTAGCATAAGAAGCTGTCATGGGGATTAGGCAACACACCCACTGAGCTCTGAACTCTAAACCAAAATATCATTCATGTGATCAGAATCTGTCTCCAAGTCAGAAACAGTAGTTACTAATTATTTATAATGTAAATATAAAGCTGGGTACCAGGCATAAACTTACTACATTAGTCTGCAACACTCTTACTATTAATCATTAATGTGCAATTTAAGGGATGTGCATGAAATCTTCTCTTTTCCACAAGACAGTGCAACCTCACAGTTATATATATATATATATATATATATATATAAATTATATAAACACACACACACACACATATATATATATATATATATATATATATATATATAAGCACTAAAAATTGTCCTCAGAGCTAAGAAGATCAGGAATACAAATGACTAAAACACTTCTTAATATAAAAGAACGACGAAGGAGCCAGTAGCTAAGCTTTCATCCTTTTAATAGTATCAAGAACTTTATCAAACAACAGTAAGATGAAAACCACAGTATATATACCAAAAAAGAGTAGACAACTGAAACCAGACAGTAAATAAATATTGTAAATCTCAGAGCCAATAAAAAACTGGAAATTATACTATTATTAAATGTGTTCTCAGGTGGCAACGCTAAAGTTTCCCCTCTTACCCAAACACTGTCTTATTATTAAGAGTCTGCTTTTTATAATGTTTTTCAAAAAAGGTCCTTCGAAATATGTTCTTAGATAATATATTTAACTTTTATGTTTAAGCATATATTAACATTTGTTTTTGCTTCACTAGTTGTACTGCTACAGCACTTGTTTATGTAGACACTGCTCATCCTTGGAATTTAGTATAATTTCCAGTTTTTTATTGGCTCTGAGATTTACATTATTTATTTACTGCCTGGTTTCAGTTGTCTACTCTTTTTTGGTAACACCCACTAGGGTATATATACTGTGGTTTTCATCTTACTGTTGTTTGATAAAGTTCTTGATACTATTAAAAGGATGAAAGCTTAGCTACTGGCTCCTTCATCGTTCCTTTATATTAAGAAGTGTTTTAGTCATATATATATATATATATATATATATATATATATATATATATATATATATATATATATATATATATATATATATATATTTATATATTTTTATATATATATATATATATATATATATATATATATATATATATATAAGTGTGTATACACAAGCACACACAAACATGTACTACCTATAGTCGAAAACTTACAAAAGAAAACCTAAACTTGATTACTCTATAAAGCTCAAAAGTCAAAATACATAGGAAAAAAAATGTGAATTGAGGTAAAATACATACAGGGGAGGAATGAGGTTTAAAAGAAGTTAGGACTTAAATGAGCGAAGTAATGTCTCACTGAAAATGATTGGGTCGATTATAAGTGATGTATAATGTTTGCAACTGGGTGTGTGTCAGTATGGTTTGTGATGTAAAATGCTTGCAACTAGGATTGTGTCTGTGTGGTTTGTTTTCATTTATATAAATTTATGATTATGTCGTTAGTGGTGGTTTATTAATGATGTTTTTTGTTTGAATCAAGGGGCAGGAATTGAATAATTTATGTAATGTTGCTTAAGTTATATGATATATAGCAATATATGTGAAGTATAACATTTGTTAATATTAATTTAATACAGTTTGATTTCTTTTGTATAAATGTAAATTTGCCTATGTCGCAAGTGATAATTCAATAAAGGTGTTAAAAAAGTCAAAACAATAAAAAAACATTTTTCTAGGGTGAAAGCCTCCCCTTTACCCCCACCCACCCTGCTATTTATACATGCCAACTTTGAGATCGCACAACAGCAAGGAAAGGGCAAATTCACAACCCCCACTGTACTACAGCTTCCCGCATTCTGAGATTATATGATGACTTAATCACTTGTGTCAGCATTATAATGTTTGCCCAAACAGCTGCTTCCCATATTTTTATTTATATATGTATGCATGTTATACACACACACACACACACGCATATATATCTATGAGTAGATTTCTTTTAATCGCCAGTAAACTTTGATCAAGAGAAAATACATTGAACATGTCCATCAGAGATCACAACAGTTGAAAGAAAAAAGAACATCTAATTAAAGTGATTGCAAATGTAAACAAATGTGCTATATTTGCGATCATGTAAAACAATTGAAAAACCTTAGCTCCCTCCCCACCTGACATGCAGGTTCTGCCCCCATACTCCAGGAAATGAAATATACAAACTCCACAGTCACACAACTGTGGAAAAAGAGTAAAATGCCTTAATTATATTACAGTCAGTGATGCAGTTCAACCACTTTCACCACTGCTGAAAATTACCAAAATCTGTGGTGTGGCATATATTACAGGATATGGGTATGCAAGCAAAAAGATGTTTTTAGGTGGCTTTGCCATGCTTGACTCCAGAACAGAGTCAAGTGATTCTAACAGACTGTGATCAATATTCTTGAATTAGATGACAGTTCTGTCGAAATTTCATTAGGGAGCATATTAAATGGATCTCTGTACTTATCCTTAAATGTGCAAAAACTCATACCTATTAAGGTAGTACCTCAAGCTTACTGAAAGACCTTACAACCATCTTCATGAATAAGGAGCATGTAAAACAGTAACTAATTTATATACTTGCCAATAAACGCAAAGCAAAAAATGGATACTGTTTTTTTGGACTTTACACTAGTAAAAGTGACACTCTTACCCTTTTAAAGAACATGACTTGTGCCAAGACAAATGATCTTCCTTATATTAAGAAGGTCATTTCAAAAGTAGAGCAATACTTATAGGTTCATAGGTTCATACTAGGCTATCTGCCCAAGGGCATTTATAAGCCTAGCCAGAATGTGTTTGGCTTTCGCCACCCATTTTAAATTTATTTTGCTATGCCCTTTTTCGAGGTTAGTATACTGTGCCTCTGTCTAACAGTGACACAGAAGTGATACCCGGGGTAAACCTACAATCTCCCATCCACTCATCAAGATTCCTCCTGAAGAGAGTCAATGAGGGACTCTGCCTAACCTGGACTGGGATTTTATTCCAGAGTGAAGGGAGCCTCTGGGTTATGAATCTGTCCCTCCAGCATGTCCTATTTATTTCAGTGCTGAGGTTCAAGTCTCTCGAGCATGTAGCTCGATGGGATTTGGATTTTCTGAGGTGCAGCATGTCCATTAATTCCGGGTTGGACATGGCTTTATACGTCAGGCACAGATCGCCTCTGAACAGGCAGGTATGCCACTGTGTAGAGCTGGAGTTTCTTTAACCGGGCAGCATATGGCATCTGTTTGAGCCCTTTGATCCTCTTGATGAGGTACTTTTGGGGTCTTTCCAGTTGCTGCAGGTGTCTGGTAAGGTACATCCCAAAAGGGGCATTGTACTCAATTATGGGCCTGATGAGGGATGAGTAAAGAGGCACGATGACCTCCCCTGATCTAGATGTGAATCCCTTCATGATTAGGTGGGCTATATAAAATGTTTTTCTAACCACTTTGGCCACGTGGTTGTCAAATGAGAGATTGCTATCAACTTGGGTCCCCAGGTCCCTAATTACTTCTTCTGTACTTAATGGATTAAAACCTATGTGGTAATTTGTGGGCACTTTGTTTTTGCCAAATGGGATGACTATACACTTTTTGGCATTTAGCTTGAGGCCATGGCTCTGGCACCAGTTGTCTGTTTCTATGAGGCCCTTTTGGAGGATGCTTGTGTCGGCTGGAGAGTCGATTATGGTGCCCAGTTTGCAGTCATCTGCGAACTTGGTCAGCCACAGTCCTTCCGTGTTGGCCTGTACCTCCGAGAAATATACACCGAACAAGAGAGGTCCCATGACTGAGCCTTGTGAGACACCACTTGTAACTGGTTTGGAGTCTGACATGGCTCCAGCAATTCTAACCATGTGGGTTCTGTCCTTGAGCCAGTTTGCAATCCATCTAGTGACATAGGGGTTTATATTTAAGCTAGTGAGCTTATCTATAATGCCCGAGTGGGGTATTGTATCGAAGGCTTTTGCAAGGTCCACGTAGGCTGTGTGGACCACCTTCCCCTCGTCAATGGCCTTGGTGACTGTTTCAAAGAAATCAACCAGGTTTAAGAGGCAGGATCTGCCCTTAAAGCTGAACTGGGTAGGATCCAGTGTTTGTAGGTCCCCAATATCTTTATTTATGAGGTCCATGATGATCCTTTCCACAGCTTTGCAGACCAAGCTAGTCAGGCTTATGGGGCGATAGTTTCCAGGATCCGTTGAGGCACCACCTTTATGGAGAGGGACCACTCTTGCTGTACGCCACTCTTTGGGCACAAATCCTGTAGTAAGGGTGTGATTGAACAGTAGTTTTATGTTTGGGTTTAGCTCTTCTTGGAGTTCATGTAGGACGCAGCCCAGGACACCATCTGGTCCCATTGATGCTGTTTTTTGCTTTGGAGAGGCGGCTCTTACCTGAGCATCTGAGATGTCAGGGGGGCAGCACTCTGCTGGGATAGATATTTGCACTTTTGGTGGGGAGGGGGTGAGAAGTTTGCGCTGAACCTGTCAGCTAGGATGTTGGCAATGTCTGTGGGTTCGGTGTATTTTTTGTCATTTTGGACTAATTCTGAGCATATCTGGGAATTACCACCCAGGTTCCTAACATAACTAAAGAAAGCCTTGTGATTATCCTTAGTGTCCTGTGAAATTTTTCTCTCGAAGCTGGCCTTAGACAATTTTATGTGTGCCCGTAGTTTTTTGCTAATACTGATCAGTGATGCCTTCCCTTTTTGGGATTTTGCTCTATCATTTAGTAGCTTCCTCCTTCTATTGTATAGTTTGTTTATGGCTGGGGTCCACCACACAGGACGTCTGCCTTTGGAGGATTGGGTCTTGGTTTTATTTGGGATCGCATGATCCATGCATTCCTGAAGGTGTTCATAGAATGCGTTTATAAAGGATTCTGCGTTCTGGGCTGTATTTTCCACAGGCCCGGGGGCTTTGAAGGATTCCACCTCAGTTTTGAGGAGTGTGAAATTTGCTTTAGAGAAGTTTTTCACTGTGGTTTTCTGGGCAGGGGGTGGGGTCGGGATGTGAATATACAGTGAGATTAGTTTATGGTCTGATCTTACCAGTGAGGGATACACTTCTGGTCTGGAGCATAGAGTCCCCATGTTGGTGATGATCAGGTCCAGTATGTTTTCCCCTCTTGTGGGAGTGGTAACAAGTTGTTCCATAGCATTTGAGTTTATAAATTCTAGGAACCTTTGGGCTAGGGTGTTGGAGCTAGAGTAATGCTCCCAGTCTATGTTTGGGTAGTTGAAGGCCCAATATAATGGTGTTTGGAGAGACCTTCATATTTTCCAGTGTTCTCAGGAAGGCCGAGTGGGGTTCCTGGGTTTGGCAGGGTGGTCTGTAGCAGGCTATAAACTGGAAGGCAGTTTTACCCACTGTTAGTTGCACATGGATAGTCTCTGATGCTTCGTGCTTTGCCACCAACATGGAGGTGTGGGTATCTTTGATGAATATCGATACTCCCCTCCTTTTGTGGTTCGGTCCAAGTTTTGGGGAAAAGCATGGTATGAGGTATAACCTGGTAGTGCTGGTGTGCTCTCAGGAGCCCTGAACCAGGTTTCTGTTACTGCACAGATATCGATGTTCTCCATGCTAAGGAGAGTTTTGAGTGTGTGCATCTTGAGGTTTAGACTTCTGGCGTTGAGTAGCATTACTCTTAGTTTCTTATCCCTTGTGATACCTATGGAGGTGGGTTTGTCTTTTGAGCCTTGCCTAAAAAAGGCACTAAGGGGGTAGCAAGAGCCTTTGCCAATATCCGAAAGGCCAGGGGTGACAGGTGCAAGCCGTCCCTAGCGAAGCATCGTGGCTTGTTGAGCATATCATCCCAAGCTGACAGGCATTGGATCCCCTTTGAATGACACCAGTACTTAAGCCAATTGTTGAAATTGATCATCTTGTCTTCATATTGTGGCATCATTCTTGGTGAGGATAAGATGCTACTCAAGGTCAGGGTCATACCGGCCTGGGCTACATGCTCAGAGAGCTCCTTTATGTCTCTTTTCATGTAGTCCAGGGAGGTACATCTCAGGTCATTCACACCAGCATGGACAATGACTGAGTCATATTTGTACTTGCCTTGGGTGACCTGAGTGCTTGTGTTATGTGGCGGATCCTAGCCCGACAGGCTGCTCACCGTGACCCTCTCCTTGTTCAGCCTGGTGAGCGGGACGTCAGTGTGCCTGATGATAGAGTCACCTATTACAAGTGTATCAGGTGTGTTGTTTAGTCTTAAGGGCTGTGACTGTTTGGCACACTGGCTTTGTGAGATATGTGCTGCACGTGTTTTGTTTTGGGGTAGCGGCTGCTTGGGTGTCTGCTTTGGAGGTCTCTGCTGCTTCGGCAGATCTTTATTTAGAGCCTCTGAGTATGTTTTTGTGTGATTATGTGTTTGGTTTGCTGTCGTGGTAGGTCTATGTGAGACTGGAATTGTAGTGAGTGTGGTTTCCTTCTCCTCCTGACTGGTTATGCCAGTACTGAGTTGAGAGACCTTAGCCTCCAGTTTGGCTATATGGTTGCATCTCTCACATGTGTTGGAATTTGTTGGGAGGAGGAGAGGGTTGTCTGTGTACATGAGGCAGTTGTAACATTGCCTCAAGATTCTCAGATTCACCAGCAGGACCGGAGAGGAGATTGACAACTGACCTTTGGACATGCTAGAATAATATTGGGAATTCCTTAATAATTGAAAATCAGGGCCAGTGGGGAGTGAGGGTGTAGTGCTTTTAATTTTTAGTGCTAACTTATATAAATATGTATATGTATATATACTTCTAAATACAAGGCCATATACTTGAGTCAACCTTAAGTAATATCATACCAGTTGCAGACAAAAATTCTATCATCAAAGCAGCATGTGGGACTAATCCAGATACTTCAACCCAACATAACAGATTAACATTTATAACAGCCTTTGTTCCAACACTATCTAGCAAATATGGCAACTGTTTTCAAAAGAGAAGCGATATTACGTATTTTCATACTGCAGTGCAAATTCACAGTTCGCTATTTAATTTAAGAAACTTTATTTCACTTTTTTGTTATATAAGAGCAGAAGACAATCACGAATATATATATATTTTTGGTAGGGGTGTGTGTATATATGCACATTCATGCACATATATATGCATGTATATGCACGTGTGTGTGTATGTGCACTACAGGTGCTGGGCTGAAGTTCAAGACATTACTGTTTAACAGTCAAAAGTGCAGTCACTAATGTGCAATTTACATGTTTTGATAAGAAGACTGATGTTCTGTTATCCTGAATGCTCCTTTTACTGAGATACAGCAATTTCAGTGGTATGTAGCAGTACAGTGGGTGCGGCTGTACATACTCTCATCTTGAAGGGACAGTATGGTGAAGCTTCCCTGCAAAAATGCTTTAGCAGTTACACATCTGTGCTTTTTGACTGCATCTTTATTACACTTCTGTCATGAAGCCACATGGATGAATATAACACACACACACACACACACGTGTGTGTGCTTATGTGTGAGTGAGTGAACAGCAGACCTGTATTGGTCTTAAAAAACTTATCATACTAGAATAGTGTTTAAAATTCCATTCCAATTTGTACCTCAGAAATCATGAGAGTTTTGTTATAGGGGAAGACTATAAAAATATACAGAACTTTCAGTAGCCAGTCTACATACTGGCTGTTAAGACTACCTAAGAAAATGAACCTACATCAACATCATTTTTCCACATTAATTTTTTTTTCTATTCTACATACTTGGGCATCTTGAAAAACAAAACAGAATTCCTCAGTCCTTCTATACATCTTCACTGGTGGCTTGCAGAGTTTTTTTTTCCAAGCTTCCCATTGATTTTTGTTGTCATTACATTTAGAAGTATAGGAAGCTTATAATCTCGGGTCTTTAGGCAACTACCTTCTCAGAGCTCAGCTGGTGATATCTGGATATCTTGCATTCCAGACCTGCTGAACTAAAAGACCACTTTTCATATTTGGCAAAATTATCAGTCTGGTCTCTAAATTTTTCATAACCATGCACACCATTACATTAACTATTTGTCTTCAGTTCCTCGAGGATTAGCACAGAAATCTAGGTTATTTTAGCATACCCAGTTACCAAAATCATCATTCTTCATATTTGACTGGGTGTTGATACACTGATCCACTCTCTAAGTTCAACTTAGCAATGTAGCTACCTGCTGCAGAACAAGTCTCAGGGAACTCCTTGAGAAACTGGCTCAGTGTTCCTCACTGAATAGATGAACTATGCACATCTATGACATGTGATGTGCAAAAGTGCATAGTGTTATCTTTTCAATGCAATTCCTCACCTATCATTTTGAATGGTGTGGTGTACTATACAACCCATATGCCATATCGGCTCCAGGAATTTCTGGCATCAGACTGTTAGGTTCATGGGGAGTTACTAGGCATAAGGTCAAGGAGACCATTAAGGAGTCTAGCCCAGTTTCCCAACTGACTTCACAGAGTCGCACAGTATCAAACTCGGGAAAACAGGAAAAGCTTGTTAACAGTATATAGCTACAGTCCTCTGCATTAAATGCCAGACATTATATAAGGTTTAACCAGACACTATATGGGTCATGCTTACAAAACACCTTAACCATTAGGACACCCTCCCAACCCAAAAGTTGCTTATTTAGCTCAACTGCATTCAGAAGGGTTGGCATCTTGTAGGTATGCATCTGCAAAGTTAATGGCTGACTGAATACAGTCTAGTTAGGAGTAGCAATACATGTCAACAAAAACAAGTGCACCCTAGGGGTGCAGTTCACTTCTTTGCATTACAAAATGAAACAGTAATGGAGACTGGAATTATCCATGGAAAAAAAAAAAGGAGATGCAATATTGCTGAGGCCTCAGTCATACTTTAAAATTTTACAGATGACATACAGCCAACTCCAACACAATCTGATTATACTCAGTAACAGCTAATATATACAAGAATTATACAGTACATCATAATACGCATTAGCAATCTAGTGCATTACAGCTTCTAGCAAGGCATAGCTACTGTATGGCTTATTATGGTACACGAAAAACTCTTTTATGGTTATCTGCTTACATTTTAAGCATCAAAATAATTTAATTTTTTCATGAATTCCACCATCTGTCATTTTACGTTATACAGATAGAAATTTCCTTTAGATAGATATTTATGTCACTGATCCTTGAAGATATAGAACTGGCATCCTTGACTGGATTATTCAGTTTTAAAGTGCCAGAATGCAGTTGTTGGCTGTTTAATCATTGCAAATGTGGTCTGTTCAAGCTCCATAGCTTTAAGCTATTTCTGAGCATGCATATAGGTTCATAGGTTCATACTAGGCTATCTACCCTAGGGCATTTATAAGCCTAGCCAGTGTGTTTGGCTTTCGCCACCCATTTTAAATTAATTTTGCTATGCCCTTTTTCAAGGTTAGTATACTGTACCTCTGTCTAACAGTGACACAGAAGTGATACCCGGGGTAAACCTTCGATCTCCCATCCACTCATCAAGATTCCTCTTGAAGAGAGTCAATGAGGGACTCTGCCTAACCTGGACTGGGATTTTATTCCAGAGTGAAGGGAGCCTCTGGGTTATGAATCTGTCCCTCCAGCATGTCCTATTTATTTCAGTGCTGAGGTTCAAGTCTCTCGAGCGCGTAGCTCGATGGGATTTGGATTTTCTGAGGTGCAGCATGTCCATTAATTCCGGGTTGGACATGGCTTTATATGTCAGGCATAGATCGCCTCTGAACAGGCGGTATGCCACTGAGTAGAGCTGGAGTTTCTTTAACCGGGCAGCATATGGCATCTGTTTGAGCCCTTTGATCCTCTTGGTGAGGTACTTTAGGGGTCTTTCTAGTTGCTGCAGGTGTCTGGTAAGGTACATCCCAAAAGGGGCATTGTACTCAATTATGGGCCTGATGAGGGATGAGTAGAGAGACACAATGACCTCCCCTGATCTAGATGTGAATCCCTTCATAATTAGGTGGGCTATATAAAATGTTTTTCTAACCACTTTGGCCACGTGGTTGTCAAATGAGAGACTGCTATCAACTTGGGTCCCCATGTCACTAATTACTTCTTCTGTACTTAATGGATTACCACCTATGTGGTAATTTGTGGGCACTTTGTTTTTGCCAAAGGGGATGACTATACACTTTTTGGCGTTTAGCTTGAGGCCATGGCTCTGGCACCAGTTTTCTGTTTCTATGAGGCCCTTTTGGAGGATGCTTGTGTCGGCTGGAGAGTCGATTATGGCGCCCAGTTTGCAGTCATCTACGAACTTGGTCAGCCACAGTCCTTCCGTGTTGGCCTGTACCTCCTAGAAATATATACCGAACAAGAGAGGTCCCAGGACTGAGCCTTGTGGGACGCCATTTGTAACTGGTTTGGAGTCTAACATGGCTCCAGTAATTCTAACCACATGGGTTCTGTCCTTGAGCCAGTTTGCAACCCATCTAGTGACATAGGGGTTTATATTTAAGCTGGTGAGCTTATCTATAATGCCCGAGTGGGGTATTGTATCGAAGGCTTTTGCGAGGTCCAGGTAGGCTGTGTCGACCACCTTCCCCTCGTCAATGGCCTTGGTGACTGTTTCAAAGAAATTGACCAGGTTTAAGAGAGAGGATCTGCCCTTAACAAAGCCGAAATGGGTAGGCTCCAGTGTCTGTAGGTCCCCAATATCTTTATTTATGAGGTCCATGATGATCCTTTCCATAGCTTTGTAGACCAAGCTAGTCTGGCTTATGGGGCGATAGTTTCTAGGATCCGTTGAGGCACCACCTTTGTGGAGTGGGACCACTGTTGCTGTACGCCACTCTTTGGGTACATATCCTGTAGTAAAGCTGAGACTGAACAGCAGTTTTATGTTTGGGTTTAGCTCTTCTTGGAGTTCATGTAGGACGCAGCCCGGGACACCGTCTAGTCCCACTGATGCTGTGTTTTTTGCTTTGGAGAGGGCGGCTCTTACCTGAGCATCTGAGATGTCAGGGGGGCAGCACTCTGCTGGGTTAGATATTTGCCCTTTTGGTGGGGAGGGGGGAGAGAAGTTTGCGCTGAACTTGTCAGCTAGGATGTTGGCAATGTCTGTGGGTTCGGTGTATTTTTTTGTCATTTTGGACTAATTCTGAGCATATCTGGGAATTCCCACCCAGGTTCCTAACATAACTAAAGAAAGGCTTGTGATTATCCTTAGTGTCAAGTGCAATATTTCTCTCGAAGCTGGCCTTAGACGATTTTATGAGTGCCCATAGTTTTTTGCTAATACTGATCAGAGATGCCTTCCCTTTTTGGGATTTTGCTCTATCATGTACTAGCTTCCTCCTTTTATTGTATAGTTTGTTTATGGCTGGGGTCCACCAGACAGGACGTCTGCCTTTGGAGGATTGGGTCTTTGTTTTATTTGGGATTGCATGATCCATGCATTCCTGAAGGTGTTCATAGAATGCGTTTATAAAGGATTATGCGGTCTGGGCCGTATTTTCCACAGGCCCGGGGGCTTTGAAGGATTCCACCTCGGTTTTGAGGAGTATGAAATTTGCTTTAGAGATGCTTTCCACTGTGGTTTTCTGGGCAGGGGGTGGGGTCGGGATGTGAATATCCAGTGATATTAGTTTATGGTCTGATCTTACCAGTGAGGGATACACTTCTGGTCTGCAGCATAGAGTCCCCATGTTGGTGATGATCAGGTCCAGTATGTTTTCCCCTCTTGTGGGAGTGGTAACAAGTTGTTCCATAGCATTTGAGTTTATAAATTCTAGGAAACTTTGGGCTAGGGCGTTGGAGCTAGAATAATGCTCCCAGTCTATGTTTGGGTAGCTGAAGTTGCCCAATATAATGATGTTTGGAGAGACCTTCATATTTTCCAGTGTTCTCAGGAAGGCCGAGTGGGGTTCCTGGTTTTGGGAGGGTGGTCTGTAGCAGGCTATAAACTGGAAGGCAGTTTTACCCACTGTTAGTTGCACATGGATAGTCTCTGATGCTTCGTGCTGTGCCACCAACCTGGAGGTGTGGGTATCTTTGACGAATATTGATACTCCCCCTCCTTTTGTGGTTAGGTCCACGTTTTGGGGCCAAAAAGCATGGTATGAGGTATAACCTGGTAGTGCTGGGGTGCTCTCGGAAGCCTTGAACCAGGTTTCTGTTACTACACAGATATCAATGTTCTCTATGCTAAGGAGAGTTTCGAGTGCATGCATCTTGAGGTTTAGACTTCTGGCATTGAGTAGCATTACTGTTAAGTTTCTTATCCCTTGTGATACCAATGGAGGTGGGTTTGTCTTTTGAGCCTTGTCTAAAAAAGGCACTATGGGGTTAGCAAGAGCCTTTGCCAATATCTGAAAGCCCAGGGGTGACAGGTGCAAGCCATCCCTAGTAAAGCATTGTGGCTTGTCGAGCATGTCATCCCAGGCGGACAGGCATTGGATCCCCTTTGAATGACACCAATACTTAAGCCAATTGTTGAAATTGATCATCTTGTCTTCATATTGTGGCATCATTCTTGGTGAGGGTAAGATGCTACTCAAGGTCAGGGTCATACCGGCCTGGGCTACTTGCTCAGAGAGCTCCTCTATGTCTCTTTTCATGTAGTCCAGGGAGGTACATCTCAGGTCATTCACACCAGCATGGACAATGACTAAGTCATATTTGTACTTGCCTTGGAGTGACCTGAGTGCTTGTATTATGTGGCGGATCCTAGCGCCCAACAGGCAGCTCACCATGACCTTCTCCTTGTTCAGCCTGGTGAGCGGGACGTCAGTGTGCCTGATGATAGAGTCACCTATTACAAGTGTATCAGGTGTGTTGTTTAGCCTTAAGGGCTGTGACTGTTCGGCACACTGGCTTTGTGAGCTAAGTGTTGCACGTATTTTGTTTTGGGGTAGCGGTTGCTTGGGTGTCTGCTTTGGAGGTCTCTGCTGCTTAAGCAGATTTTTATTTAGAGCCTCTGAGTATGTTTTCGTGTGTTTATTTGTTTGGTTTGCAGTCGTGGTAGGTCTATGTGAGACTGGAATTGTAGTGAGTGTGGTTTCCTTCTCCTCCTGACTGGTTACGCCAGTACTGAGTTGAGAGAGTTTAGCCTCCAGTTTGGCTATATGGTTGCATCTCTCACATGTGTTGGAATTTGTTGGGAGGAGGAGAGGGTTGTCTGTGTACATGAGGCGGTTGTAACATTGCCTCAAGATTCCCAGATTCACTAGCTGGACCGGAGAGGAGATTGACAACTGAACTTTGGGCATGCTAGAATAGTATTGGGAATTCCTTTATAATTGAAAAAAAGGGTCAATGGGGAACAAGGTACTCAGGGGGAGTTTGTGAGGGTGTAGTGCTTTTAATTTTTTAGTGCTGACTTATATAATTGCTTTAGTGAGCAAGTGCCACGTAACTTAAATGCAATGTGTTACAGGTAACTTAAATGCAAAAACGACAAACAGTAACTTTCTTTCAAGTGAAACAAGGAAATAAGTACAGTAAGCAATGCAGATATCACTAGGGATCCACAGAAGCGCTGAAAAGCAGTGTTTTAGGTGGAATTAGCGTTTCAGGGAAATAACAAGCAAACAAGCATACAAACGAAGCTAGATGCAGCAGGCCTGGATCTAGTCTTTGCTACAGCAAACAAGGTGTACCAATTTCATTAAGAAGCAGTTCAAATATGCAGGCACTATAAGCCTTTAACCAGAAATTCCCAGCTCAGAAGGGCAGAGTCCAGCCTCTCCTCCCACAAGAGTGCAGACCACGAACCCTCAATGTAAAATAACTGGTCTGAAGCCCAAGTCCTTAATCCAAAAGACTTAGAATGATAGCTACACTTTAATCAAGTTACTACCAAGCAGTAATAAATACAATTGAATACTTTAAAGAATGCCTGGATTAGTGCTCAAATTATACAAACAAAGCTAGATTCAGCAGGCCTGGATCTAATCTATACTTCAGCAAACAAGGTGTACCAATTTCAGTAAGAAACAGTTCAAATATGCAGGCACTATAAGCCTTTAACCAGAAATTCCCAGCTCAGAAGGGCAGAGTCCAGCCTCTCCTCCCACAAGAGTGCAGACCACGAACCCTCTTAATGTAAAATAACTGGCCTGAAGCCCAAGTGCTTAAACCAGAATTAATACACTTTTAGAATAACAGACACTGAGCCCTCAATCAGCAGTTCCCAACTTAGAAGGATGTAAGCTACCTGTTCTGCCACTACAGTGCAGACCACAAACCTTCTTTTAATGTAAAACAACTGGTCTGAAGCCCAAGTGCTTAAACTAAAAGGCTTAGAATGAGTTACACCAAGCAGTAATAAATACAATTGAGTACTTTTAAGATGACGCAAAAGCAAAATAAAGTAGGAAGAAACACAAATACAGTAAAAGCAGATAATTTTTTATTTTATTTTTTTTTTGAGTGAGCAAATGAGATGGGCCCAGGAATGACAGAAACAATATGAAAAACAGCTAATGCCAGGGCTGTATAGGGGAGGAGCAACATTTCGAAGCTTGCATTTTACTTAATGAGTTTATGATGACTGAAGAGAAATTATGCATCCAACACTGGAAAGGCTGGTGCCAGAAACTAAAGTCAAGAAATGATCCTGATTGCTTTGAGCCCATGAGCATCTAGAACTGAAAAGAAAACTCTAAGCCTTTGAATTCTTTTGGCATAAGAAAAGAACTTACACTGTAGCAGTGGGCCATTCTTTCCCAAGCTATACAGACGGTGGCTAAAATCAGGCAACTAAATACTGGACTTCTTCCGTTGTCACTCACAATGTATTCATTTATGATTCTGTAAGACTGACATATTGAAAGAGTACTGATGAAGACTTTTTTTCTCTCATTAAAATTATTCAAAGTCTTCATGGGAAGCCCCTGAAGCTGAAGAAGCCAGAATGACCATCTTTGTGAACTACTGCCAGCAGAATCCACCACTCCAGTCAGAAAGAGATGCCAGTTCTTGTGTTGTGAAGACAGTCATGAAAGCAGTATTTTTCTGCCTTTGTGGCATCATAGTGAAGATGAGGAACATTTCTATACATTGGTCATCACATGAAGAGAACCAGAAGTGAAGGCATTTCTGTGTGCCTTCCTGGAAATAAAATGGAATCATAAATGAGGCATTCAAAAGGACTAAATGACCACTCAAATATTTCTGTGATAATTTAGCTGCATGTCACTCAGAATAAAGAGATGAAAAAGGGCTTCTGCAGATCAGCGTTTAATATGCTACAGTCTTGAATTCATTTCCAGTTTGACTTTATTTAGTCAAGTGGTACCCTCACCTCTAGAATCAGTGACAAAGCCAAAATAATAAGGGATAAAGTCTCCAAATCAGGGATGCTTTTTTGAAATTTGGTAGCATTGACTTGGAAAGTTGACACGATAAGATGACATGAATTAGCATTTATTTTCTGCAGTAAAGGAAGTCTACAATTTCAATTATCAATTGTGTTTGCTGACTGTGATACTCCCTGTTTCCCAAAAGAATCCTCAAGTTCAGAGGGGATGCAACCATATTTTTAGCCTGTATACCAGCACTTTCTCAGCTTTCTTTGTGTCTACCACCTCATTCATATTCTGAGCCAAAAAATCCACTTTGTATTTAGATATTCATGTTGTTGTTGTGTCTTTCGGCTTTTACTGTTAGGTGTCGCCACAGCGGAACTCCGGTCCGCTAATGATTTGCAGTTGATTTTTTTTTTTTTGTATGTGCCGAGTTGCCAGCCCTGACGCACAACCTTCAACGAAGGTACGTCCATTCACGCATGTATCCATGCAGAAGACGCTCTAGCTGAGAGTCGAACCGGTCAGTGTCTTACTGTGAGGCGACAATGCTACCGCAGCACCACCACCACGGATTATTTAGATATTCGTGTAATTGTCTGAATTCTTTTTTATTTAATCCTTCCTTTTGTTTTCTCCTTGTCGTTGCCATTATATTCAAAATATCCCTCTTTGTTGCCCTTTTTTTTTAAATCATACCTCATGTGTTTTGGGTCTTCCTGCATGGATTGTCTTACCTTATTTTTGAATTCACCTGGTTATTTACATTATCGTATTTATGAAAAAGATCCCTATAAACCCCCTCCCTATTCCACCAGCAATCATAACTGTTACTACATACAAAGTACTAAACTTCATTATTTTTCATTTCATGTGAACTAATGCCAACAAAATGCATCATTCCACACCAGCAGCAGTTTGACAGAAAAACTAATAAACCAAAACAAGCATAAAACTCTGGAGTTTTGGTTCTGACTTGCTTCCTGTTCATACTTATGGTTTACATAACTATTATATAACTATTCCTGAGCTAGTTTCTTTATAGGCCAACCTTTAGCTGAGAAGAATTATATGCTTATCCCTTCAGTTAGGGTAAAACATTTTGTACTTTCCCCTTAACAAATCATCATCATCTTATTCTTGCACTAATTTTTCCAAAAAAAAAAAAAAAGAAAATTTTATATTTAGTCTCTCCTTACACCTTCACTCAATCTGTTTTTGGTTCTTTAACCTGCTCCTTTTGACAGCTTCACATTTCTAGACCCTGGCATTATGTATATATGATACAAGCTCAGTGCCTCCTTCCTCAACAACTGCAGGCATTTTTCATGATGTTCCCATTCCTTGCCACTAAGGATACTAGCCGTGTGTGTGTGTGTGTGTGTGTGTGTGTGTGTGTGTGTGTGTGTGTGTGTGTGTGTGTGTGTGTTTATTTATTTAGATAAAGGGCTAAATGTAAAACTAATAACTTACTGGACAATGAAAGTTCTCCAACAAGGTATTAATATACAGTTATCACCTGGTAAAAAATAAGTCTGCCAGTTCGCAGCAGTATATTAAACTGCTGTGAAGCCTGGACAGAAAAAAGGCAACTGGATACCATTTTATTACCCTCACTAAACATGACTTTGATGTAAGAACATTTAAAAAAGTAAACAAAAGAAAATAGTAACTTGTGAACATTAATATCTGAATATGCACATGCATGAGAAATATAGAAAAGAAGACAGAGAGAAACAGAGAGAGTGAGAGTTTAGGACTGACTGAGAGACACTGAGCATATATCTCTCAGCTTCTTTGCTCAAAAATTGAGGATAAAGCCAGACATGTCTGGGGGGAAAACCATCAGTTTCTGAAAAATACGTAGTATGAAGCCATAATGTCTGGCTTCAATGACTGTCAGTAATCTTCAGTTATTTATCAGAACTAGACAGACCACAATTAGGGACAGCTGGAAGGCATGAGGGGGTTGCAATGCATGATTTTTTTTTTCACTCATTTGATCACAATGAGAAATTTAACAGGTACTAAGTCAAGAAAGTAGAAGTAATTGCTGGACATATTTCTGTGTGTGTGTAGACATTAAATTCTTACATAAGTTATATTCTGGATGCAATGTTCTTCATCCAACATTAATTACATATGCTACAGCAAGTTTGAAACATTAGGTATATCAAAAAAAAACAAAAGAAACAAACAAAAAAAAAAAAATATATATATATATATATATATATATATATATATATATATATATATATATAGGTTCCCTATTATATGACCGAAAACGCACTTTTTTGAATGCCTCGATCGAACATAAAACCACGAAACGGCAAAATACAGAAACGGCATAAAAGCAAATTCTTTCCCTGGGAAAGAAACTGCTTGACCACCTTCATTATTTTTCCGTTTTCGTCACTGTAGTGCGATCTCGGAGTTGATATATTTAAGTAGGGGGGTGTGGGGGGCACAGCCCCCCACTTTATGTAATGTTTTAAAGTTTTTTTTTTCTTTTTTGGAACAGCGATTTTTTTCCCTGGGAAAAAAATTGCTGTTAAGTGTTTGGGATTGTAAGCTTTCACTTACATGTGGACGATAAATCAGCATTCACTTTTTTAAGCATTCACTGATTTAATATAGACCCTATAATATATATATATATATAAATAAAGAGCTATAGATAGGTAGTTATATACTCAACACACACATATGTATATTTATAAAAACATGAGATAGCTCCTTCCCTCAGACACGGAGGAAACACGCATTGTCTGCAATGTGAATGTGTATATTACATTTCAAATAGTTTATTGCCGTGTTAATTTAAGCTACTTATTCTTAGTTCCTTAGTGAGAGACAAAATTTTGTGTGTGCATCCCCCAGTTATTCACTACTAACTTAACCAAGCATAACTTAGTTTACCTTTATACTTTTCTTTACTAGAGCATCCTCATTTTCAGCTACTTCCCACTCCATAAGTCATGACCCTATGGTTCAAAAGTCTTCCCAGTAGACCGTTCATTTGAAAACTGATTTTGTTACCTACTTAAGTTGTATGTAAAATATTATGTTGTTAAGTATACCTAAAGTATCTCCAACTAAGAAGTAATGGGAAAATGCTTATTTCAGAGTCCAAACACTTCTACAGATTGACTGCACTTGACAGGTCTGTGCAGAGTGCATCTCATAGCTTATATTGCCTCCCTGTGTTCCTCTGTTCTTCTATAGGTTCTGCACTTAGACAGTCTCTTGTTTTTAAGTATATTCTCTTATCTCTTGTTCTCTCTAGCATGCCTTTTTTGGAAAAGTGGAAAAGGTTTCACCAGTATCCTCTCCCTCATACCTGCAACCATACTTTTGCTTTTGGCACCAATTTGCAGATTGCATTATCCTTTCCCTTAATTTTCCCAGTTTACAACTTCTTTTATTTAGGTCGTCAGTCTCCTGCTTTAGAGCTATGTCTTTGTATCTAGTTGGCAAAAGACTCAAAACACAGCTAGATACTCTCATTTAAATCTAATTTTCATTTTCTTGCATTTTTTTTTATTGAAGGAACAAAATCATTCCTTCTTGCACAAGTTTGAAATGAATAATCATTATAAGCATATAACCTGCATTATCCCACTATCATCATCTCCTTTCGGCTTATCCTGGTTCGGGGTCACCACAGCGGAACAATGGTCCGCAGAACGATTGGCAGTAGAGTTTTATGTTGCCGAGTTGCCAGCCTGGGGCCCAACCTTCCACAGAAGGCACACAAACACTCACACCTAGGGCCAATTTAGAGTGTCCAATCCACCTACAGCATATCTTTGGGATGTGGGAGGAAACGGGAGCACCCGGGGGAAACCCATGCAACCACAGGGAGGACATGCAGACTCCACACAGAAGGCACCCCGGCCGAGAATCGAACCGAAGAAATTCTTACTGTGAGGCAGCAATGTTAGCCACTTCACCACTGCGGCCGCCTTGCATTCCCCCACTATATATATATATATATATATATATATAGAAAACAAACTATAAATATATATATATATATATATATATATATATATATATATATATATGATTAGATTAGATTAGTACTAGGCTACCTGCTCTTTTGGTCCATTTGAAGCCTAGCCAGTTACCCCATGTGAGAATCAAACCCTGAACCTTGTGTCTTTAAGGTAAGCACCTTAACCACTATGTCATCCTCCCAAGGTGGCTGGCCGTGGTGGGGGAGTGGCTAGCATTGCTGCCTCACAGCAAGAGTTTCTTCGGTTCGATTCTCGGCCAGGGTGCCTTCTGTGTGGAGTCTGCATGTCCTCCCTGTGGTTACGTGGTTACGTGTGTGTGTGTGTGTGTGTGTGTGTGTGTGTGTGTGTGTGTGTGTGTGTGTGCGCTTGTGTAGTTTTTCAACAATACTGAAAGCATTCTTTAAGAGTGCAATTCTGGAATTTCAACAAGACTGGTCAGGGATGTTTTCTTATATTATATCAGGGCATAGTCACTCCATGTCTGTTGATGAGGATCTCATCCAAGAGCATAACAGTCAAATCTCCTAAACAATTTTTCACTGTTCTGGCACAGCTGAAAATCTTATGTTGTCCCTACAGGATCTAGCCTTGATGTCAACCAATTTTTGTGTTATTTCTTCCTGCTTTAGTTCAGTCATTAGCAGTCTTTCTTTGATTTCATTTTTATTTGGTGTAGTGGTATATTGCTGTGACTGTAGTGCACAGGGTCCTGGGTTAGAAACCTGACAGGGCTGGTTATCAATAGAGAGTTCACCCCGGGGATCACTCCAGTGGCTCTACTTGATAGAGGCACTAGGAATTAATGTCAGGTGGCATGATGCCAGGGCACTTCTATGGGCTAGGCTTGTAAAGGCTCCAGGGCCATTAGCCTAGTACACAGTACACACCTATTTGCTTGCAGCTCCAAATTGCATTTGACAAAGTCTCCTCTATTTTGTGTAGTTTCTTATTAATAGCTATAGAGCATGACAAAGTAATGCCGATTTTGAAAACCTATATATATATATATATATATATATATATATATATATATATATATATATATAGATAGATATATATATATATATATATATATATATATGGGAACACTTCACATAATCGAATTATTAAAATCTCGATTTGCATATGGTCGAGACCATATGATCGAGATTTTAATAAATCGAATGTGTGTAGTGTTCCGAAATAAAACTTTACTTTGAATACATTACGTGCACACAGAAGCAAGTATTGTTGCATGCCTTGTGTACGTAATGTATTTTGTTTCGTGGTGTTGGCAGGAAGTAAAGAAATCTCCCGTTTGCACTTCCGCGATACAGCGCAGGACGGGAGATTTCCCATCTCCCACTGTAGCCGATCTTGGAGTTGGTATATTTATAGGGGTGTGGGGCACAGCCCCACATGAAGGTGCAGGGGCTAAGCCCCAAAAGCAACTTGTGTTTTGTTTTTGTTTTAATGGTTTCCTTCAGAAGTTCGAAGCTCAAACTCGAGCTTTTGGTTTCGGTTATTTGTGGTTCGAGATTTCGGAAATTCGATCTTCTGAAGTGAATCCATATATATACATACATTGAATTATTTTTTTTTTTGGTATAGCTGTGAATTCTTGCTATGGCTCCCCCAGCTCTCATTTGCATTCCCACCTATTCCCTTTTGTATCCTTCTTGTCTTTTTGCAGTATTTGAGATTTTCTGTTTGTTTTTCCTTTATGCATCAACTGCTTTTCTGCATAGTTCAATCTGAAACTGTGTGCTAATATCTAGAACCCTTTAAGTGCTACATTTGTCTGAATCACCAGCTTTTTAGTAATTTTATCAGCTATCAGCCCTGCACATGAACTTCTGTTTGCTTACACAATCACTGCTATAAAATCCAGAGGTGAGAAACCTACATCTAATAGGGTGACTCTGAGTCCGTCTAAGGCATACCAGCTGGACTGATTTGTTTTAGTCTGATAATGTACAAAGTACCCAATGGACTTCAGCTCTGACTTGAGCCTTGGAATGTAAGTGTACAAAGGGTTAAAGTAGGTAAGTTTATCTATCTATCTATCTATCTATCTATCTATCTATCTATCTATCTATCTATCATTTTGGTAACCAAGTTTCTCTACTAGACATCTTTTCTGGGGATATCAAATGTGGTATTCATGGTTGGCCACGGTGGTGCAGCAGTTAGCGTTGTCGCCTCACAGCAAGAGGCTCTCTTGTTCGATCCTCTGCTGGGGTGCTTTCTGTGTGGAGTCTACATGTCCTCCCTGTGGTCGTGTGGGTTTCCTCCGGGCACTCCGGTTTCCTCCCAAATCCCAAAGACATGCTGTAGGTAGATTGGACACGCTAAATTGGCCCTTGGTGTGAGTGCGTGTGTGCCTTCTGTGGAAGGTTGGGCGCTGGGCTGGCAACTCGACACCATAAAAACTCCACTGCCAATCATGAGTGGACAGTTGATCCGCTGTGGCGACCCCTTACCTGGAAAAAGCCGAAAGAAGAAGATCAAACGTGGTATTCATACTGACTATGGGAAATTTGGCCAAGGCACCAGGGAAATTTTCTTACTGTTTTTCTTAAGTGTCATGAGATTTTTTTACATCTAATTGAGCTACCACCAACACAAGTAAGTAGATTAGTACCAGGCTAACTGCCCTTGCGAGACATTTTAAGCCTAACCAATTATCCCCTGTGAGATTCAAACCCTGTACCTTGTGTTTGTAAGGCAAACACCTTAACCATTAGGCCACCCTACCAACAAATGGGACCTCAGTTTAATATATTATTTGGATTATTTAGTAATAACCAAAAGAAATGGCCAGACTAATGTAAGGGGATCTTTTCAACCATGACTCAAATTCAAGTCAAACAATCAGTAGATACAGGAAGTACTGCAAAAAGCAATGCATGTAGAAGAGTTTTACCATGACAAAAGAATATATGAACAAAAGAGAAGAAAACAGCAGAAGATCATCCTGATATCCTCAAACTCTTCTGTGTACTAAAAGTATTCTACTCAAAAGTGTAATGTAAGTTTAGCACCA